>NW_020897719.1:8199809-8358523 GCF_003984885.1 Neopelma chrysocephalum
CCCGGCCCCACGGGCGCTCGCCGCAGGGGGCGGGGGGCGCGCCCGCCGCCGCGCCGCGAAGTTGCCGCCGCTTCCTTGCTCCCCCTCCGCAGTCCCTCGCCCCCAACCGTGAGTTTTCTGCATAAAATACGTTAACGAGCCTTTTCATTTGCTTGTTCCTTCAGGGTCGCGTGTTAGTTTTGTTGCAGAGGGGTGCAGGCTCTCTGTTATTCGACGCGAGAGCTGGCAGATGTCCCAAGTGAGAGAACCTCTTCCTCCGGGGCCTGGAGGGCCAGCGCAAGCTCCAACTGAAAACAGCTCTTTGATCTCTCTCCCTCGAGGTAAGTTGCTTTAAAGTTTCTCTGTAATTGTTGTGCCTTTTATTTGAATGATACATTTACTGATTTGTTTTGAGAATTTTAACCCCTCTTTTCTTTCCCCTTCCCCTGCCCTCCCCTTAGTGTATCTCTGTAGCACTTTCACTTCACTTCTTTATTGTTTTAACCAGAAATTCCCATATATAAAGAAAAAAAAAGGCGCAGTGATCTCAGCACCAGTTTTCAGTACTTGAAAAACTGCAGTCGTTCAGAGGCAGATGCTGCTCCTTAAAAATCCCTTTCCTGTTTTTCAGCTTTGTATTTGTGTTTAGAAGCTCTTTGCTCTTTCCTGTAGAACTCTTTCTCCAGGTCTTGAAGTAAGTTAAGGAAGGTTGATCCAACAGCAGGAATGTTGTTGAGGTTGGAGGTCACTTTGCTGTTTTTTTGTTAGATTACTCTGTGATACTGCAGCTCAAGTCAGTTTCTGAGAATATAACCTGTTTAATTTCAGCTGTTAAAAAGATTGTTTAAAAGTACATTCATCTTAAAGAGAAATTCTTTAAGTTATGTCTTATTTGCATTTGCAGAAAATATATTGGTACTCTGATCATCTTCATGTAGGGAAGTTTGACAAGGTGTACTGCAGGTTATCCTCAAAACTGGAAGTATGTTTGCCTCTCAAGTCCTGGTCTGGGAAGATGAGGAGTTTTTTTTTTATTTGTTTACAGCTACAACCTTGTTTTCCAGAATTCTACAGGAGTTTAAAAAGTCTCCAAAGAACAGACAGATAAGCTTGTTGAAGAACTGTAACTTTCTTCATAACTGGTTAACTGGAGCAGAGCCCGGTAACACAGTTGTGCAACTGTGGATTAAGGATGTAGTCGTGTTTTTGTAACTTGGAAAATCAATAGCTATGTGAAATCAAAGTTGGAGACTCATTTGAGAAACCAGAAAGTATCCATAGCTAAGTAAAAAATGTTTTGGCAGGGAGACAGCAAGTTGGCTTATACTTATCTTATTGTTGGTTTGTTTTTTTTTTTGTCCTAGAGAATGACTCATAACTTCTAAACAGTAAAAAATAATAATAAAAAAGGATTAGATACAGAAGATCAAGCATGCAGAACTGAACTATTAGAATCATATTTTTGCCAGAACCATCAGTACCTGTGATATGTGTTTATTTTCAGTGTGTTGTTCTTATCTGTAATGTGATCAAGTGGCCACACAGGCTAAATTCTGCATATAGGCCATACATCAAAGTTACTCAAGTTGTCAGTCAGTGTACTAACAAGCATGGAAAGTGGTCTCATTCTCACAGTGCCACTTTAAACTGAGTTTTTGCCATGAACTAAAATCTTTTGTAAGATTTTCGATACATGCCCTTCTGTTTTTTTAATGAAAAGTAAGTAAACAAATACTGATCTGTCCACTAACAAGTTATGTGCAAAAAATCTGAATGACACAGTTATAGCTGACAGCTTTCTTAGGGATCGGTAAGGTACAAACGAATAATGATTCAAGTTTGCTCACTGGCCACACCTTTTAAGGCACATGCTCAATTTTAAAGCATATGTACAAGACAAGGCTGTTTTTTAAACAGAATTCAGCATTCAAATACATAATTTTTCTTCTGATGAACTTAGATTTAAGGGTAACTGTGGATATTTGTTGCTTTTTTCTAGCTTAAGTCTGTTGGGGAAATGGGGGTGGAAAGAGGAAGAGGTGAGTTCATAACATTTCCAGTCTATATTCCAGCATTTCTGTTGTCAGCTTTGCAGTTTGTGGTTACAGGGTAAGGTAGTTCAGATATTCCAGGGCTGAAGATCTAAGACTAAGTCTGAGACTTTCAACAGCCCCTATCCTTTTATTCTACCCCCAGGACACCTGATATTGTGCTTTCTCTAGAATTTGGCAATAATTTTAAAAGCTGTGATTGAAATTCATATTATTTCTGGAAATGATTCCATATGTTCACAGTGAGATACTTGAAATCTGTGTCCACCTAGAATTACAGATTCCTTTATCAGAAGAAGATGGCTTATGTTGTATGAATATTAAAGTATTAAGGGCATTCTATTGGGAAGGAATTTTTGTTTTGTAACACCATACTTTAATGTGCTTTCTGTATTCGTTAACTGGTATAGACACCTCATATCCTGAGAACAAACTTCTCTTCTTCTCTTCTGTAGTTCTGTAAGGTATCGTCAAAAAATCCAGATATTCAAAGTGTTCCTTTTGCTTGCTATCATATGCATTCCGATGCTGAAGATTAATTGTATTTTTCCAGGAAAGGAAATGAAACTTCAATTGAGTTTTGAATAATCAAAAATAGTTATCCCACAACCTAACTGAAAATCAGACAAAAGTAATCAAGCTTAGGCAGATTGCGGGCATATTCATCAGGTTGTGGACATGGTGAAAACTGTGGGTTTGAGACATAGTTTGGCCTGCTACATAGGCGTGGCATGCTCTGGCTTTCACAATTAAAAGAATTTTTGTATGTTACTTTAGCCAACATGCTCTTTCAGTGTCTCCCCCATCACTGTTCTGCCTTGTTAGTTCATTTTTTAATGAATGCATAAATATTAGTGAGAGTATGGGACTTTGCCCCTCCACAATTAGTGTGCTGTGCGAGAGAGCAAATGGAACCAGTGTCTTTTTTGTGGCGATGTCAAAACTCAACTTTAGTCTTTAAACCATTATCTGTGTCAGTGGAGTCTGCTGCTCTAAGATACACGCTGCAGAATAAAAGGTTTAACCTAATTTCTGCAAACATGTTAATTGTTGCTACATGCCTCCAAAAGTGTAGCTCTACTCATACACGCTTGTTCAAGATCCTGGTCATGCCCTCTCTTCTCCTGTAGCTCATTGCCCTTGGAACCAAATTATGACTGCTTCTACCTGTGTAATATAGTCAGCAAATAGTGTCACATCTGTGCTCAGACCACTGCAATTTGGCTGTGATCAGGTATTTTCTCAACTGGTACGTACCAAAATCATGGTACTGAGGAAGGAATGTTACAATTAGTGACCATTGCACATTCTGCTCTAAGGAAAATATTCAGTGTGTTAGAGGTTGCGGTGTGCTTATTGCCTGGACCGTGGGTAGACTTTTTTAATTAAATCCTCTGCACTTGAATAAACCATGGAATATAAGAGAGAAATTCAATGGACATAGAACTGCATTTAGAGAATGAGGCCACATTTTAGAAAATGTAGGATTTTCACCTATAAAGTATTTGGAATGCTTTTACCTTTGCTTATTGTTTACTAACTGTAACCTAGAATAACAAATGAATAATATTTAGGTTTCTAAATTCAGAAAGAAAATAAAAACAATAATAATAGTAATGATAAACAACTTATGAAATTGAGACTGATAATTGTACTTCAACTCTTTAGATGATGGAAATCCACTAGAATTTTTTATTTTAATGGGGAGTGGGGAGGAGGATGGAGAGGTCTAGTAGAAATATTAAGGGTCAAGTTCTTTAAGTGACTTTTCTCTCTGGTGCAAATCATCTTGTGGTTGCTGGATACCAATGCAGTTCCGAGTTGGTGTCTGAAGAAACCATATTCACCAACTAATACTTCCATTGAGGAAAAGTAAGAAGCACCCTTCTTCAAGAATGTGGTTCAGATCTCTTTGTGTTTTCTATACTTAACTGTTTTGATGATGGGACTCCTGGTGGCCTAGTGGTTAGCATGCAGGACTCTCACCGCTGCGACCCAGGTTCGAATCCCAGTCCCCCGGGCAGATGGAGCTCGTTAGCCCTGTGAGGCCATCCATCTATGAGAAGGTCACTCTAAACAAACCTACGTCCTGAGGACCGCACTGCCATTGTCCAAGCTTGCTTGGCCCCGGCAGATGAACCTTAGGATTAAAGGGTGGGCTCAGTTCAGCGCAGGCTGTGTCTCACCTAAAAAATCCATTGCGCAGGCTTGAAAGGCAAAAGACCTTTCCCAAAAATCTTCGTTCGCGAAGACTGGCCATTAAATTAAGTTTTGATGATGGGGAGCACTAAAGGAACCTGCTGAGGCTGGGTGACAAAAGACTTAATGCAGGGAAAGTTTGGATGTTCTTGAGGCAACAATGATTACTGTCACCATAATTACTCCACTTTACCAGCAGTGTCTCAGTGTTATGAGTAGTTGATTTTTATTTTAACTGTTAACCAGTGTACTCAGATTGCTCAAACTTAGCAAATACTTCCTCTATATTTGTGTTCCCACTTGCAATCTGACAAGAATTGAGAGAGTCTGTGTTAATTTGTTTCATTGCTGTGTGCCAGTACTGAGGCATTTCTTGAATATTACTGACTAAAATATCTAAAACTTTGGTAAATAGGCGTCTGCCTCTAGTTATAGTAGATATATATACTACTTCTGCTTTTGGTTTCACATGCATACCATTCTAGTAAAGTGATTCATGCCCACATGGGTGTGATAGACTTTTATTTCATAGAGTTGACTGTAAAGGTCTTGCATCAAATTTGAAATACTTTTTTTCCATCTCATAGGCTAATTTTATATTACAGTAATTCTTCTTAAATTCAACTCCAGGCCCTCAGAAGTTAGATTTCTCTTTGCTTTAAACTTTTCTTCCCCCCAATAAGTAACATCCAGCACTGAGTGTGTTATCCTAGTGTTTTTATTTGGATCAGCAATGCAGTTTTGAAGTAAATCTGCTGTTCACCTCCACTTTGGTTTACATTGCAGAGTGATCCTAGGGAGTGACCTGGACTGAATTCCTTTTGCACAAAATAATCTGAAAGATGCACTGTAGGAATGTGCCTAATACACTCTAGCCACTAATAAGCCTTGAGTTTTTGAGATTAATTCTGAGACCTAGTCCAAAGTAGAAAGCCCCTGGAACATGTATAATATGGAATGTGTCCTTAAGATTAACTCTTTCACTGTACAGGTCATTTTACCGGGCCATGCTGTTGCTAATACAGCCATGGCTACCAAGTATTGCTTAACCCTTCCATGAGACTGGTTTTGTATGCATGTGAAACTTTGTTGGATGGATGACATAAATTTGTAACTGACAGCATAATTAGTGTGTTTATTTGTGAAAAAAGTTTTCACTTATGTATTTATTTAATGTTTGTAATAATGCAGAGTACCTATTTGCATGTTGCTATTAAATTTTAAGTTATCACGACTGACTCAAATTTGGTCTAGGCTGTCAAATCTCTAGTACATTTGTAGTTGCTCCATAGCTTGCACCTGGAAAATTCTGTGTAAGAGTTTTCCAAGAAGTTCAGTTAAATTGCTCTAATTTTGAGAGTCTAATTTTTTCAGTGGCATTTTTGAGGTCATTGAAATTGCAATGAGACGTTTAAGTGAAAACCACTGAAATGAAATTAATCCAAATAAAGTTTTTTTTTTTTTAGTTTTAAAACAATCAAACATCTAATTGGAGGCTTCCAGCTCCATAATTTATGGTTTATCAATATTAATTAGATGTTACAACCAGCCCTTAATGAAATGACATTGTTTCAGGCAAATCATGAACTGGAATAGGCATGGTGTTTCAAGAACTGTTGAACTTAAAAGTTTTAGGCATTTCATGAAGTAGATGGTAAGTGTAACTGTAAATGATTACATTGTGAAACCTGGTATTATCATGGTTCCTTTGTGTTATTGTTGCAAACAGTGGAATTTTCAGTAGGAAATAGCATCTCAGTGGTTCCTTGCCAGTAAAGATATTAATGAACAAAGGAAGTGTTAGAAATTCATCACGTGCTCTTCAACCCCTCCCAACAATTGTAGGCTTGAGACAGAAGCTTGATTGTTATATTTCCTTTTGGAAACATTCTTTGACTTTTTTATTCCTCATAGATCTACTTTTGTGTTTGTGTTTTGTGGGGAGTTTTTTGTTTGGTTGGTTGGTTTTTTTTCTTCTGTAATTTTTCTTTCCTTTGAAGGACAAAATTTCATTTGGGATGATTTGAGCTTTGCACATGTAGTTTTAAATCTGCATCTGCTTGTTCTAGGACAAGCAACTAGGTCAAATGTAGGTGCCTAAATAAGCTTTGTCCTGTGCTTCCATCTTTCCTCTGCCCCTCAACAATAAAACTGTTGGACTGTTAATGACTCTGCATTTTTGAAGGTCACAGTGACTCCACTGTGCCAATCTGTTTTGCTTATTCCTCTCTCCTTGAGGAGAATGATGCACCCAGGTCTCCAGAAGCCTTTCCCACAAGTTGCTTTTGCTTTACTTCTTATTTGGTGCAGTCCATCACATCACTGATGAACAGAAAAGTAATGTGTCATAGCAGCAAAGCCTTCTGTCATTGCAGGAACAGCATTTTAAATTCATTTCATATACAAACTCCTAAATTTTGTAGGCAAACTCTAAACCTATTTCTCAAGTCCAATTTTTCATTTTACTAGTCATGCACTCTTATGGTTCACATGCCTCTAAGAGATGGCTGGATCAGTATATAGGCTTGTGTGTCATCTAGTGAACAGAAATCGTCTGTCAATCACACTCTGAGGACATGCAATCCACTTAATGTGGGCACTTGTTTCCATGTGTATGTTACATAGTTACTGATGCATTAACATATGTTTGAACATGTTTGAACACAGATCCATTTCTGACTAAAGAGATGTCATGGGGCAGCTGGGGGCAGCTGGGGTGGGAACATAGAAATGGACAAGCACAGAGAGAAGAAAAGTTGGTTATTTGTCAAAGACTTGAGCTCTTTGAGGCATCTCACGAATGTACATTCATTACCTATCTTTTCTGTATTTTTTGTCAGTTTTGTGTACTAATTTGACCTTCTCTCAATATGCTCTTTATTATAGCAAAAGATAGAACAAATGTAGCTCTGAAAAGAGAGATACTTCTGAGCAACTTTCCAAAGGCATAGAAGGCAGAATTGGAATGAATCGGGGGAGATTTCCTTGTATATCCTTTTTATTTAACAATATATAGGTCTTTCTTGACAGTTCTGACTATTTGTTAAATTTTCTTTTTGACAGGGCTTTTGTAATAATAGTCTTATTGTTGACCCAGATTGCTGACACTGTTTTGTTGGTGGAGTCTTGTAGAATGTATTTGTCATGTTGCAAAGAATTCTGTGTGACCAGAGGCATAGTCTCCGAACTAAAACAGAAGTTAACAATCAATGTTGCAATAGTCTCAAAGGTGAAAACAAGTTTTGATTCTGAAATACATGTATCGCTGTGTAATTTAAAAATAAATATAACAAGATTATGGTAAAAAGAATGCATGTACTATAAAAGTGATTTATATATACTTCAGTAATTCCAAATTAAAAAAAAAATCCAGTAATTCCCTTTATTCACTTGCTTAATGAAGCACTAATTTTGAGATGTGATTAAAATTTTTTTTTTTTTTTCACTAAGTGGCTTACCAGTGGTCTGTGTCATAGATATGATTTGGCTGTTAATCATCTCAATTCTATACTTTGCCAGCATGTCATATCTCTTGTTTATTTAAACCTTAAACTTGCATTAATCTCTTTGCACAAGTAGAGTTTTTGCCTATGCTTACCTTCAGGATAAATCGCAGTGTGTTCTGTGTGGGTGTCACTCCCTGGGGCTTTTGACTAGAAGCTCTTCAGCCCCAGCACTGCTGTTAGTTTAGGGAAGTACGTAGCCACACAGGTTGCTGGTTTGGGACTGAACTGTGGTAGGTAAGAAGTCTGTGTTGCTTTTGTGACATGGCCTTGAGTAACTTACTGTAGTTTTAGAGAGAGATTGGATTTATACTTCGGCACTGCCAGACTCAGAACATAATGAGTCTTTTCTTTCCATTATTTGAACTGCTAAGAAGAGCATCTCTCTTTTTCTTCTTGGCTGTCAGTTTTGGAGGGTAGTTACATGAGAGTGGAAGGGTGTACCAAAGAAAGAAGAAGCTAAAATACTAAAAAGTCTTACACAAAAAATCTTTAAGGGTAAGCTTGATTGAAACAGAAAAGTGTTATAAATTTACTTGAAGATGCAGTAGAAAAACATCATACTTGTCTATGACCAGATCCAGTCATTAATAGTTTTGTCAGCTATAGGCCTTCACAAGCATGGCACATCAAAGAAGAGTAAGATCTTTGTGTTGATTCTTCATAAACTACTGTTGTCATTATTCTTATGCACCTGACATAAAAGTAATGGCATCAACAAAAGACAGACTCAGGAATGTTCTTGAGGCTGTCTTCAGGTGTGATTGGTTGTAGTGGGTGTGTTGTAGTTCCACCTCTAGTATAAAAAAAATTCTTATCCCTTCTTTAGCTGTTTATTATAAGGGAATAATCAATAAATTCCTTTGTACTAAAACTGAGACATGGTACACATTTAAGGAAAAGCAACTGAATCAAGATAACAGAGTGTGTCTGTTTTCAGTATTCTGATGCATCAGAAGTGATGTATGAAAAAAGCTCAGATAAAGAGAGCTTAAGGTCTCTTTCTATTTTGAAAGCCCCATTGAACTAAATTTGGCTGGGATGGAGTTAATTTTCTTCATAGCAACCCCTTTGGGGCTGTGTTTGGGATCAGTGACTCCAACAAGGTTGATAGGACACCAGTGATTTGGCTATCGCTGAGTAGTACTTGCACAGCATCAAGGTTTTCTGTTTTCCACTTTTCCCCCGAAGTGACTGTACTGGTAGTGGGCATGGGGTTGGGAGGGGACACAACCCAGCCAGCTGACTCAGGTTGATGAGAGGGCTATTACATGCCATATAACACCATGCTCAGCAATAAAAACTGAGGGGAGGAGGTTTTAGGGGAGGTAGCCATTGCTTAGAGACTACCTTTCATCTGTTTGTGGGAGATGATGAGTGATTGCCTTTGCATCACCTGTTTCATTTTTCCTTCCTCTTTTCTTCACTTATTAAACTGTATCTTGACCCACAGGTTTCTTCACTTGGGCTCTTTCTGTTCTCTCCTCTAGTCCTGCTGGGGGCTGGGGAAGGAAGGATTGGCTATGTGGTTCTTAGCTGTTGCCCAGGATGACCTCACCACCCCATAGAGCAGGATCTGTAAGGATGAGGTGCTCCAGTGGGCAATTCTGGAGTGCAAAATAAGATACCAGATGCCTGTTTAATGGTGTAGGTTTCTGTTATGCGCATTCATGGGGAAGTCTTCATGTGAATTCAATAGATCAAAAAAGATTTACTCAGTGCGAATTGTTGTAAATTTCCTATAAAAATTTTTTGGTGCTCAATTGCTCCATTGTTTCTTTTTTAAAAAAAACTTTTCAATAGTTCCTCTTACTTCTTTCTTGTTAACTGCTAATATAGTTTACATGGTTTTGACTGGCCATTTACTGTATCCAGCTAGAATAATAAAAGAGCACATGAAAAATACAGATACAACCTAGATAGTTAAAAAAAAGGGGGGGGGAGAAAAAATACTGAACTGAAAATAAGCAAAGGGATAAAAACTAAATTCATATGATTAATGATGACAGATTGTATTCTGCACTCCTTTTCAGATTTCTTAGATAAAATTGTAATCTAGAACGCTAAGGGCCCCATATTACTAACATTATTGTTTCCTTAGAGCCGTTCATTGTTAACTACATAAAATAATAGGGCTCTGCAAAGTTGCATCCTATACAAGACAATTGTATACAGTAACTCTGCAATTCTGTACTAGTACTGCTGGGTGCATATTGTAATTTTGGTGTCACTACTGCAGGGAAGTAATTTAGGACCAAAATCTCTTAAAAGAGCTTATTTAACCTTAATGTTTTTGGAAAGCAGAGTACTTTTAAACCAGCTCTGTCCAGGACACTACTTATTTTTTATTCAGTCTATTTCAGAGCACTTTTCAAACACTTTTGAAATACATTTGCACCTAGTACTTAACTGCACAAGCAAAATCATCATACTTCAATACAGTCACATTTGTATTTGATAGACAGCAGGTAGAAATAATTTGTATCTGATGTGTGTCCAAGGGGTTGAAAAACTCTATGCTTTTTTTGTTTTTGTTTTCTTGTTAATAGGACTAGGATGAGTATCTCACTGAGATTAAGTCATCAGGGCAAGGGCAAAACTCATTGAAGTCAAGCAATATCTTCCCAATAATTTCAATAACTATGCCAATCCCAGTGAAACAGTTCCTCTCAGGATGGGTGTGAGGAAATATTGATAAGTTGTTGAAGAAACGGTGGTTGAGGGAGGGCTGAGAGAGAAGTACCATGGAGGTAGCTGGGTCAGACATTTCATAGATGGAAATGGATAGAAGGGGAGCAGCAGTGCTTGAAGGCACATGCTACTATACATACCAGATGGCATATATTATTTTGAGTGATGTCCAGTGCCTCAGTTTAATAGGGTGGATAACAAAGGCAGAAAGTTAGAATTTAAAATCAAACTGCTGTGGGTTACATGAAGAAACTAGCCTTTACTATGTCACAGTAGCAATAAATGATTTTTCTGTCTCAGGACTGGAATAGTTGCTTTACTACAGGATATGGTATCATTACAATGTGAGAAGGGGTTTATAAACATGTTCTTGTTTGAAACAAATAAATGGAGCTCACAGACTTCTCAACAGTTGCTCATTTAGATTTACTGTAAATATTAAATGTTGTAATTATACTAAAAAAAAATACATGAGACTGAAAATATTTAATGTTTTACAGGTCCCATGAGTAAGTGATATAAGCTGATAATCTGTTGCTGTGAATAATGAACAAAGTAATTCCAGATTTGAAAATGTTTCCTTGAATGCCAGCAGGAACAATCTGTAGCAATCAAGAACAAAATTATCTATGTGTGTGAATTTGGTTATTAAAACAGTGAAGATGAAAACTGTCACTCGCCCTGGTTTGAGGAAATGCTGGTCTGCATGTGTTAGCTGGCAAAATCACCAAAACAACAGAATCTGTTATATTGTAAAATAAGCTTAAGAATCCCTCAAATAATCTTACTATGGAAATTTCCCTGAATCTTGTGTATACTTGGAGAGAAGAAATACTTTTCTTTTCATTATAGGCTAAATATTGACTTTATTCATCAGTGCCTTTTAAAAAGTTTTTTTTTCAATGAAAAATAGTTACTTGTGCTATAATAAATTTTTTGAATTTCTGTACTAATCGGTTTTGAAGTTTCAACTATATTTGTCTTTCATATGTTTAATTGTAAGCAACAGAGAACAGACTTTTGTGAAATTTTTATAGTTTTTATATGCTAGAGCCACATGTATGTGGGCAAAAAATAATGGGTTTTTTTGTGTGACAAAACTATTCAAATTTTTATGTGAAAATTTTGTGGAAGATAACTAAATATAAAAAAACCCTCAATCATAATTTGTTACAAAAGCTACTGAGTATTATTTGCTTGATTAGATACAATATGACTAAAAGACTTTCTTAAATAGTAATTACTTTGACGTAGACCTGAAAACAAATTGAAAGTCAAGTTTATTAGAAATTAATTCTAAGGAAACAAAATTAGATGCTAAGTTATATTTTATGCTCTCTTAATTTTCAAAAATAAGTTTTGCTCACATAGAGAAAAAATTTAGGAACTAATATCTTAAAATTTCTTCTGACTTAGAAAAAACTGACCAAGAGAATACTGTGGCAGGAGATAAAGACATAAACCAGCCTTCCAGTAACCAAAGTATACAAGCAGAGATACAAGAGCAGTCCATCTGGGGAAATCGCACTGATGGTGACCTCATCACAAGTAAGTATTTCCAGAACAAATTGCTGCCTTTTAGGCTTGCTTTCGCAGTGTAATGAGATATTGCTTGTTGACTCTGTTGACTCTGTCAAATGCAATTGGGTTGCAACTGTAATGCACGTCTACTGAATTTTTTTCCAGATTGACTCCTGTCAGCATGCATAAGCAATGAGTACAAAGAAAGGTGTGATTCAGGTGGTGCAGTATGGTATAGACCTCTGTAGCATCTACATTTTAAAGCCTTCATGTTATATTCTTCCCTTATCATTAATAATATAATTAGCAGGCACATGAGTTGCGGTGTGCAGCTGTGCTAGGTGTCATCACCCTCGATTTCTCAGGCTATATATTTAAGTGGCAGAGTATGATGAAAGCAGTTGTTTCCAGGTGCACTGAGTACTGGTCACGTGCAGGTTTTTTAAGAATTTTGAATCCTAAAGTAGTTATTTCTTTCAAAACTAGAAGACTGCTGTAAGACAAGATTTTAGACTTATGCTATAGAACTGTGGAGGTTTTTAATTACTTCTTATAGGTCCACAGTCCTAGTGTATGTTATGAATGCTTTAAAACATGTATGCAATATTATTCCCATTTTCCTATCTTGAATTGAAGATCATATGCTGTCCAAATGCTCACCCACAATTGCACCCTGCTAAGGCAAAAATATTTCTGTCAACTGCCAGAGGTAAACTGCTCTAAAATTCTGTGAATGCTTGAATGTTAGTTGCTCAAGGGAGGGGCAGCATGAGAAACTGTTCTCTAATTATAGGGTGTATTCAGAAAGCAAATGGACTAAATGCCGAGTGGTGCTCCAGCTCTCTAAGGTCATTGTCTGATCACACACTTCAGTCTGTCTTTACACTGCACACAGACTAAACTATTCACAGGGGGATAAATTCATGTTTCTGAACTTGCTGTTCTCAAAACTGGAATTTTTGCTGGAGTTATCTATTTCTTTTCAGTTTTGTTTTGTTTTTTTGGTGGGGAAGGAGGGTGTTTTGCTTTCTTGTTTTTTAGTCTTATCTATACACTCAGCTTCTCCTGAGCTTTGTGTTAGTATTTGAAGTTCTTTTAAAATCTTAGTTAATCCTTTTTTTTCTAAATAATGAATCCCAATAAATACTTATACCCCTAATGTATTGAATAGTTACATAGATCCTTTACAGGAAACCTAAATTTAGCATGTCAGATAGTTATCTGACAATTTAAAATTAATTCTCAAATGGCTATAAAGAGGGAGACTTGTCCTGCACAGATTGAGAATTTACTTAATCCCAAAAGATTATTTTTTTAGACTTAACTGTCCCTGGACAAGCAATTGCTTTGCACTTATGTTGAGTATATGTAAAGGTGCGTGTGGCATCGTGTGCTTTTGGAATGGCCTCCTTCTCATTCCCTCTTTTTAGAAGCTTCCTTATTTCCAGACTCATGAGAAAGGAGATTTATTTCATAGCAGTTAGCAGCATGCCTGAACTATGGAGGAAAGGAACAAGGACTGTAGGGTGGTGCTGTGCTTCCTCTAATCTATTCACCACAAAGACATACTACAGTGGCTGCACTGAGGGAATGATGCATTTTTTCAACACATAGCAGAAATGGACACAGAGTGTGCAAACCCCTGGTAAAGTAACTTGATGACTGTATTTAGTTATATCTCTATGATGGGAGGGTTATTTGCTACCAAATTAAAAAAAAAGTAACAGGAAAAAGGGCAAAGATAGGATAAAATTCAGAGGTGTAAGGTACTGCTGCAGTGTGCACAACTGTGCTCCTCCTGGAGCTTTGCAAGTTTATGTGAAAGCTGTAAGTTTCTAAAACACTTAGTCTTGATAATTGTGTAGTAGAGCCTTTATTATGGTTCATTTTTGATTAGATGCTATGATGCAAACCTCTCTTTTCTTCAAATTAATGATTTTTTTTAACCTTTAATTTAAAGTCTTCTAGATGGAAGAAACAAAAATGATGAAATTAAAGCAACTTTTTCTTCCTTTTTTTTTTGATAGATGAGCTATTAGTGTGGAAGTTTGTTCTACTTTTAAAAATTGAGGTACAGTGCTTGACTCAATTACAAATACTTCTAGTTTGCAGAAGTTTTACAACTCGATATACCTAGTAATGAAAGTTTGAAAACTAGAACAAGTGGAGCAAGGAGAAGCTTATTTATGACAAATATTACTCAAGTATTTCACTTTAAGTAAGTATTGAAGCTCAGAATGTTCTTGATTGAACCAGATCTATTACTCCACCAGATTAAATTTTGCAAATTATTGCATATTGAAAGAAGCTTTCTTCAAATAATTTTAGACAGACCATACTTCAATTTTCTGAGGTATTAACAGCTGTTCACCACTATCCTAATGATTCAGTTTCTTTTTCTCCCATACAGATTGTTTTCCACCCCCACAGTTGATACATACTCCATTTGTCTTAGCATTAGTTTTTACTTTATAAATGTTTCCAGCATTTAATTTCCAAGGTTTTCCTTGTTTGCAGCTGTTTTATCCTGCTATTATATGGAATTAGATTAATCAGTCAGTTTTATTGGCACACCAACAACGAAGTCCAGTGTTGGAGGCCCTGTAATGACTTCATTATGTATGATTTGTCATTTGCACTTGTGAACTCAGTTTACCAGGCAACACCAATAAACTAAAATGCTGCCCTGGTTTTCCACAGTGAGATGTTTTACGTTCACCTTGCTCTGCCCTTTCAGTCCGTTTTGCAAGGTCCCTTTTTTTAACCTCTACAAATTTCCTTCAGATTAGCCTTTCCCCCACCTCCTTTGGAGCATCCCTTCTTCCCATGAATAAAAATGTTCATAAGACACTGGGTAAATGGTTAATCTTATGGGAAGCTTCAACCAAGAAATTAATTGTTTTCGAAGAGAGCTTGTGAATCAAAAAGTTCATGTATACTGATATATAAACAAGGAAGAGCTATATAAACAGGAAACAGTTGTATTAACTTTCTGTATTAATTGTTAATGTACTTGCATAACTGTTACTGGAATACTGTGTTAGTTGGAGAAGGGTCAGGGGAGAACCACAAATATCTCAGGAATGACTGGAGTAGTTGAAAACATGCCTTATTGTGGAAAACCTCCTGGAATTCAATCTGTATAGTGTTAAAGAGGGCTTTGCGTAGTCTGGAGGTTCAATTAGACTAGAAATAAGTTGTATATTTTTTAATAGAGTATTTGAGAACAGGAAGAACTGCCAAATATTTGGTGTGTTTATGTGTGTTAAATTGGCTTTATTCATCACAAGGTGTCCATTGCTATCCATATCTTTCAATTTTAAAACCTGAGTAAAGGAGAGTATTTCCACAGTAGTTCCCCCAATTGGGATGACCTCTATCTTTTTCAGTGCAGATATTCTTCAAGAAAATATTAAGACCTATTCCCTTCCCTTCACAGACACAGATATATTTTCTATTTTATTTCAGGTTGTAGAGGTTCTGCTTTTCAAAAGAGCTTTTGAATAGCTCCATCTGCTATCTTCTTTTGCAGTGCATTTTAAATATCTGCAAACACCTTCTGCCTGTTTTCATTGTATGGTCTGGTGGCCTATAATGGAGTGGTTCTGCTTCTGCTATCACTCACCACTGACAAGTGAGGAAGAGCGTGTGTTAACACGCAGGGTAACCTGTGGCTATAGGAATGAAGCCATAGCAGTTTTTGCTACTCCATGTTACCACAATGCCTTGCTTTGTTCTCTGGAAGAGGTTGGGGATTTTTTTTCCCTCTTAGAGAAAAAAGGCTATAAAGGTGGATTTCAGAATATTTAGGGAGAATTTTTGCAAAGGGCACTAGGTTATCATCAATTTGTGCTGTTATGCAGGCAAGGGAATGTTTAGGGGGGAAGAAAATGCCAGTCTTGAACACTATTTACTTGTGAGGGTTTAATCTCCTTTCTAGTACTCAAGCAGAACCTTAGCTATATTTAAGAAAACAAAAAACATCTACCATAGATTCAAATTTTCATGAATAATTGATTAATAATAATCCAATTCTCAAGATTAAATACCTAAAATATGCCCATGTTTTACAGATAGAAAGGTCATTGCTATCCATCATTTTCTAGCTTCAATTGCCTCTTTCTCCTCCATGGAACACCCCTCTCATAAGCGTGGTTCTTCAGAGAAAGGGATGCTTCAATCAGCTTTGTGGGGATCAAACAGTTTTACATGTTCTTGTGCCTACTATTTTATTTACTATATTCTTCTTTTTTTTGTTTTCTTTTATTGCATATAAACCTAGATATTTTTCTCTTTTGGTTTTCTATATTTTTATGTTGACATTTTACTTTATTATTTATGTAATTTTAAGGTCTGGAGATTTCCTTCATTTGGCTAAGTGAGTGACTTCTGTAGTTTAAATTATGCTGTTTGGGTTTGGGACTTGTTTTTCCAACAAGAAGAAGATAATCTGATGTTAGAACTGTTTGATATTAATCCCAATATTTTTTTTTGCTGTTTTATAGGGCATAGTCATCTTACAATTACTGTGATTTCAGATGATCCTGTTTATTCTGTCTATAAAATAATGCGAAGTGTTGGAGATAACATAGCTTCTTCAAAGCTAGAAATTATGATAAATACAATCTTCTTGCAGCAAAATAAAGTGTGTGAGTACAGAAATTGTGCAGAATAGATTAATGGGAATTATCCAAAATATATTGCTGAGTCTGAAAGGTGCATTCTTTTAGTTAAAGAAGTGATTTATATACAATGTTCCAAGTATACCTAGGTATAAAAAAGTGTGAACCTATGAATGAACAAAACTTCAGTCAGTTAAATACTTACATGCAGCAAAACAGTATTTGATATTTCAAACCTTCTTTAAAAAAGATAAATCTTTGAGGAATCTGGGTACTTGAAGTAATGGAGGAGTAGAGGTTATTCCTGAAAGCTCCTTCCCCAGAGAGATTTTCTAATCCTCTCCCCAGCAGAGAGCTACCCTGTGTTACTTCTGTTTCTCCCCCCAGCCTGACAAATCTCCTACTACTTCTGTTCCAAAACTCCTCAGAAAACCTCTTCTCATGCCTATTGAGAGGCCTGGTGAGTTGCACAGCCGTAGCCTTTTCATTTCATTTTCACAGAATCACAGAATCACAGCATATGCTGAGTTGGAAGGGATCAACCCTTAGACCTGCAATGGACCATCCCCAAGAATCACACCATGTGCCTGAGAGCATCATCCAAAGGCTTCCTGAACTCTGTCAGGCTTGGTGCTGTGACCACTTCCCTGAGGAGCCTGTTCCAGTACCCACCCACCCTCTGGTAGAGAGGGATTTTCACAGATAGCTATACCCTTACAGTTACAGCCTTCAGAGTTTAAGACAGGGTCTTTGGTGTTAGGCTGGAGGAGTTTAGGGGTGACCTTATCGCTCTGTACAACCACGTGAAAGGAGGTTGTAGCCAGGTGGAGGTCGGCCTCTTCTCCCAGGCACTTAGTGACACGACAGCAGGACATAGTCTCAGGCTGTGCCAGGGGAGGTTTAGGTTAGACATTTGGAGGAATTTCTTCAGAGAAAGGGTGATAAGACATTGAAATGGACTGCCCAGGGAGGTGGTGGAGTCACTCTCCTTGGAGGTGTTTAAGGAAAGACTGGACGTGGCACTTAGTGCCATGATCTAGTTGACATGGTGGTGTTTGGACTTGATGATCTCAGAGGTCTTTTCCCATCTAATTGATTCTGTGATTCTGTGAGATTCTGTGTTTACAGAAGTCACCTGTGAAATGAGCCAAGTGTCGCTGAAATTGGTAGTCCCTTATAGAGAGAGATGCTAAGATGCAGATGTTTTCTGTGTAGCCTCTTCCCTTCAACTCTAGGTTGAATGCTCTAAGGCGATGCAGTTAATGATGGACTGAGATAGATGAGGAATTTGTATACTCTGTGGTGACTCCATGGGGAGAAATAAACTTATTGCTATTGTTGGTCCATTTACAGAACAGTAGTTAAACTTCAATGAGAACTTTAAACTGCTCCAGATGACCAAAAGATAGACGCATGTATTCTGCATATCACTAGTAGCCAGAATTACCTGGAGCCTTTCATTTTCAGTTTTACCTTACTTGTGACTCTCAAACTGTCATCTGAATTTATGGTCTGAGGCTGGGGAAGTTTGGATGGCGGTAATCATCATAAGACAAAGGTGAAATTCTTTAGTAATGTTGAGATTACTGTGCTTGCTGTGTTGGGGCCTGAAGTAAATTGTATCTTAATTTCAGAATATTTTTTTTTGTTGTATTGGTACTATCATAAGAATTAATGTGCTCTTATGCCTGGATGGGAAAGATCCTGATTAGTTCCACGTATAAGGGGAAAAAGTACAATATGCTCGTAGTAATTCCTTAAAGAGGAAGGGTAATAAAACTCTTGACTGCATTCTATGTGAAATATAAGATAGAAACCAATGAGTCAGTGTGGTTTTAGGCTCCTATTTTCAGTACAAATGGTATTCAGTTAGCCATATTTAGCAAAGAAAACACAAAATTACAAAGTGTATGAAAGTATCGTCATGCAAGTTGTACTTTTATGAACCTGTCTACTGGCAAAAATGTTGAACTTAAACCATGGCAAAAGTTCTCTTTTTCTCTTTTTAGATTTAATTTTGTATTCGCAGTCATGCTTGTGAAAAGCTTGGAGTAAGTTTATGAAGCTGAAAAGTAGTACTGTGTGCTGTGTGTACATCAAAATAATTAAATGAATTCTTCAAAATTTTAAGAATCAAAATAGTTTTTAATATTTTGATTTTTTAAATTTACTGATAAAAAAGTGAAAGATGAAGAGGGACTCGGTCACAGCAGAAGCGTTAGCTAAGTAATCATGGTTAAACTTTTTTCTTCTTTATATAGCTATGTAGAGGAAAGAAAGGTCTGAATACTGTTTTCTTCCTCTGCGTTCTGGCAATATCTCTAGTGCAAAAGTACCCACAAGTACCTTTCCCTGAAAGTATTTTTATAAAAGTCAAGAAACAACAGGAGCCTCTGACCTATTTGTGTGTTGTTGTGTTGGTGGTTTTCTGTTTTCCCTTAAAAAATTCTTCATGATCCAAATCCAGAGGAGCCTTTTGAAAAACATTAAAATGTCAAACAGCTGCGGTCACTCAGGCTATTTCTAATACTGGTTTTGTTAAATCATTTTACTGCTGAGGTAGGCCTCCAGACATATTTAAGAGAATGGTGAATTTTTTGCCACCTGAGCCTTAACTATTTTTAAATTAACTGTAGTGCTCTGGCATGTGAGAAACATGTTTTTGTATGGAGACTGCTCTTCAACTTTGTGATTATAAACCTCAAACCTGTGGCGTTCTAACACAAGAACTTTGAAATTCTGAGTTTATGTCTGGGCTCATGAATTTTAGAGTCTTAAATTTTACTTTTAAACTTCCTTCCCTCAAGTTCTGTGCAGTATCTCAATTATCATGTTTTCACTTTGAACTATAAATATATTATGACACTTGTTTAGAGAAAATTTGGCAATGCTAATGTTAATTACAGCAGAATCTCAACTAAGAGACTATTTCCTGTTGCAGAGCTTCCTCAAGCTTAAGTGTGCTTTATTGATTTATAGCTCAGACTTTAGGTTGTATAATGTTTGCATAAAATGTTATGAAGTTTGCTTTTGAGACAAGTCAAGTAGCACAAACAGTTAGGCAAGCCTATAAAAAACGTGGCCTGTGAGTCAGATTTGACCTTCAGGGCAAGATTTTGCCACTGAGAGACGCATAAACCTTTTGCCAGTTCCTTGGTTGAGCAGGGGCAAGCCTCCCTTAAAGTATGGGTAGCTCTGAAATAGATCTTCAAAAATAAAATCTCTTAGCCCATTAGAAGGCATCTACCTTTCCCATCTCCTTTCTTTATTAGGGCAGGTGCATATTTTAACTGTATTCTCTAAGTTGCAAGATGAAATAAAATTCACATTTTGACAGAAAAGCAATGAAAGATTGTTATGCTGACCGGAATTGGACATAGAAGTGTCAAACCAGAATGAATATCTTCTAGGTCTGTACAATTCAGAAATACAGACCAGTGAAGAATACTCTTTTTGCTTGAATTTCAAAATGAAGGAAACTAAGTTTTGGTGACGAGATTTGGGATGAGCCTGCCTGGAAAGGTTTATCTGAAGGATCAAACTCAGTTTTTCACAGAGGTGATATAGAAAAATATTTGGATGATGAGGTAGGATGCACAGCTAACTTTGGGTAACGCACATCTAGTTTTCTTATGGGTGATTTTATCAAATGACACCATCTCATTTAGTATTTCCCAGCTTACTTTGTAAATATGACTTTGTGAAGTTTTTCCCTACCTCAAGAGATATTCTTTTTACTGTGTGATGAGTTTTTAGTGATAATGGTCACTATCATATTTATAATGTAAAATCAGTATTGATAAATATTTTTGTACGGTAATAGATCTTTCAGTGGGACTAAACACTAATCACTATGAAGTAACTAGCAGTGTACATTAGTGCATCTGAAGTAGTTATATGGATCTTATACATGTTTCGTAACAGTCTTCATTATAGCCTTTCTGTAAGCTCTTCTGTGCTGGATCAAATCTTGGAAACTTGAAACTAGTGTGAGTTTTGTATTTACCACAAATAAGACAGTTTTTAACTTTGGAAAGCTATGGAAAGGAAAAAAACAACTTACCACATCATTTTAAAGGAGGAATTCTAATAAAAGGTATCTTTTTTTTTATCCCTTTCTCTTCTTGTTCCCTTCCTTTGACTGTTACTTTTTCTACTTCACTGTCCACTTGATTTTCTGATTCCCGTCTATAGCAGTGTGTTATGCCTGAGGAAGCTTTTCCCCACAATTTAATTGATAAACTCAATCTTAAGTGTAAGTAAATTACTATTTGGTTTTGACTCTTTGTGTGTTACAGAGCATCTGCTACTCTATGAGAAGAGCCTAACAGCAAGACCTTATTTGCTGTGCTGTGCTCCCTCGTTGAACAAGAGAAAATAACCTGGCAAAAGCTTTTGTTCGTTATCACATCCACACCAGGGACTCTGCTGGGATAGCTGAAATAGGGCAAGAAGTTCAGGTCATTAATATTTTGTTGAATATTTGCAGGACAGGTCCTTATGGGAAAGGAGAGAAGATTTGTTTGGTAGCACAGGGAAGGTTCCCGTAGAATAATACACTTTGCTTTCAAAACTTAGAGATAGACATACATTTCACAATGACTGTAATGGAATGGCACTTCAAAGTTTTGATTAAAACAAAATCCTTTAGAATTTGGGGTAATTTTGGAAGAAAGTAGATGTTATATATGAGTGATATGGTAGAGAGTGGTGGCTATCATGGTGGAGTCAAAGTTGGAAGAGTCCTGAAAGGTTATTCCCATTTTTAATAAATTATTCTGCATCCTCTTCCCCATATTTGTTTTATAAAGTAAAAACAGAAAAGACTGACCCATCCCTATTATAATTCTGACTCCAAGCCATTTTTCTCTTTTCTGTTTGCATTATTTTCTCTAGTGCCCCCTTTCCCTCTTGTTTATTTGTTTGCTTGAACAGTCCTTTTTTTTCTGTTTATCCACTTTTTTCCTCTATTACAATGACATATTTATAGGCAATGACAGTAAGGTTATGCTTAGAGACCGACTGGAAATATTTTTAAAGTGCTTCAGTATAAAAGCCTGTTTCAGCATCTCTGTGTTAACATCAGCATTTAAGCTGTTTTGTAAGTAGCAATGAATCTTCTTATTAGAATAAATATTCTGACTATTGGAGAATTAACAGTGAATTAAACATTAGGAAAAAATACTGTGCAATTCAGGCAAAAGAACCTGAGTAAAATTTTACTACACACTATGAAACTCGGCGTCTAATGATGTGATTATGTGAGATTTAAATTTTCATAAAATAAAAAAATTAACATGGTCCTAGGTTTGTAGCTATGAACAAAAGTGGAAAGTTAAAGATTGAAAATTGAGGATGCCAATAAAAAGGATGTATATAAAAAAAAATATTGATGATTTTTAAGTATTTTGGTTTCTCAGTACTGCACTGTATAGAAATAGGAAATTTTGGCTAAATTATCATAATCCTAATTCAATATAACGGGGTAGGGAAACATTCCCACTGTTATATCAGCCTAAGAAAATGTTATGGCACAATAAAATGTAGCCAGTTATGCTGAAGGAACATTAAAGAAAAGGGTGCTGGAATTAACTCCAAAGGCAGCAATGCAAATAAAACGGAAGATGTGAGTCTTCAGCAGAGTGGACAAGGTAGTATTGAAAACAGTGGGGTTTGTTTGGGGCTGAGAAATGCAAGAAGTGAAGCTGAGATGTTTCCCAAGCAGAGAACAGCTGCACAGCACAGAGGGATGGAGGCAGCAGTTTGGCTCACCCGTCACCAGCCTGGTCAAGTGGCTGCTGTTGCTGATGATGCCATGAATGCTTTTGTGGGGCTGAAGGCTTGTGTAAACAGCAAAGGAAGGTTGTTTGCGTTTGATGTAGTTGCTGTCTTCGCTATGAGGTTGCTGCAGTATTTTGGATCTTTTTGGGTAAGAGAAGCTTGCCGACTCAGCTGTGACTTTTTAAAGCTGTAGAATTGGAAAAGGACAAAAGAAAAGTATCTAAATTCTAATGCTTTCACTTACAATGCTGTTTCTTTTCTGTGAAATCCTTCAGCTTATTGCAAAACCTTGTAACAAAATGTTTTTAAATGTATAAATGGACATTTTTCAGTATTGTGAATAATACTGACAGAGCACAGATTTCATTGCTGTATCTGCACTCCATTAAAAGTAAATTGTGATTAATGTGCAAAAAGATTTTCTTTTTTTTCTGTGAATAAAGGGAAGTATGTCTTCTAAATAAGACAAAACAAAAGATTTTCATTAAAAAAAAAGATCCTTGTTGAATCCAGAATTCCAAGCATGGGCTTTATTCAAATTTAAATGCCACTTAGAGGTATTTTTAAACAAAGGGTGAATTAAATAAACTTCAGTGGGTCAAATTACATAGCTTTATAAGTTGAAAGAAATATTTTTAATATTTTTAATAGAGACTGGAAATTATTTCAGGTGTAGTGCTGAATGCTTTCAAACGTATTGAAGTAAAAATAGCTCCCATCTGAATGTTAGAGATAAAAACTAGTATTTTAATAAAAACTAGTATTCAGTCACTTCTGCAGTTATAAGGACTTGCAGATGCTACTGGCCTCTACTATGTTAATATCATTTAGGCACAACAATTTCATAGAAAATTGTATCTTCATGAACAGAGTGAAGAATCAGAATTCTTCACTCAGTTGCGGAATGAAAGAAAAATGTTTTACAGGTGATTTCAATCCATTAAGACAATTTATCTGTTACTTCAGCTAATCTAATGCTTTCTTCTTTGCATTAATGCATTTGTTTCTCTGAATTTTTGTGCTTGTAGCTGTTGGTCACTGATGTGACACTATTTTTCTAGCAGGACAGATTTGTAACTGTGTGGCGCAGATATCAGAGCTTTCTTGTGAATTGTTCGAGCAGCTTCTGCTTTGCTTCCTTTCAGGAAACCAAGTGCATCGTTACTACAGGAAGTTTGGTCTTTCCCAGGCACTGTCAGCAGTCTGACTTCTGTGCTGCTTGAAGGGATATGCCCATGAGCAGCAGGCAAAAGCTCATTTACCTTTTTTTTTTAATTCTTACTATATTGAATTCGTGTAATGGAGGTTGTGTATGAAAACTTGGCCAGGATGAGTGGGTTTTTCCAGCTGAGTCAGAAAGAGGTCTTCCTAGATCATTTTGGTATAATACAGTAAATAAGCAGTGAAGTAAAAAACATTTGCCTTTGTGCTAAATATTGATTACAGTGATTGCTTGCTAAGTTCATTCAGTTTGGAATTTAGCACCCAAATCTTTTTGTTGAAAAGTGTTTATATTCTGGTATATTCCATTGCCTTTCCCTTTAGCATACGAAACTACCATTCTTCAGTAAAACAAAGCTAAACTGCCTGTGGAGTGGGGAAGGGAAAAGGCAGTGAGCTGTGATACAGAAATGCAGGCTTTAGTCCTTGGTTGCTTGCGGTTTTGAATCTAGGGAAGAAAAAAAGAGAATTTAGGTTTTTCAAGGACTCTGATAAGAGGACTTTTCAAAGTGTTTTCTCAAGAATCTTATTTGTACAGCTTGCAAAAAAAATTTTGATCAAGGGAAGCCAGTTGATGTAATCTTTTTAGATTTCAGTACAGCTTTCAATACTGTCTCTCACAGTATCCTTCTGGACAAACACAGCATGTGGTGGTAAGCAATTGGCTCACAGGTCCAGCACAGAGCGTAATTGTGAATGGGGTAACATCAGGCTGGTGACCTGTCACTAGTGGGGTTCCTCAGGGCTCCATCTTAGACCTTCAACATCTTCATAAATGACTTGGACACAGGACCGGAAGGGATCCTAAGCTAGTTTGCAGATGATACAAAACTGGGAGGAACTGTTGACTCCCTCAAAGGCAGGGAGGCCCTGCAGAGAGACCTCAACAAATTAGAGGACTGGGCAGTCACCAAACATTTGAAGTTCAACAAGGGAAAGTACCAGATTCTGCACCTGGGATGGGGCAACTCTGGATGTTTGCACAGACTGGGGAACGAGATGCTGGAAAGCAGTGCCACGGAAAGGGCCCTGGCGGTCCTGGTCAATGGCAAGTTGAATATGAGTCAGCAGTGCCCTGGCAGCCAGGAGGGCCAACCGTGTCCTGGGGGGCATCAGACAAAGCATCACCAGCCATTTGAGGGAGGTGACTGTCCTGCTCTGCTCTGCACTGGTGCGGCCTCACCTTGAATATTGTGTGCACTTTTGGGCACCACAACATAAAAAATATATTAAGCTCTTACAGAGTGTTCAAAGGAGGGTAATGAGGATGGTGAAGGGCCTTGAGGGGAAGCTGTACAAGGAGCAACTGAGGTCACATGGTCTGTTCAGCCTGGAGAAGAGGAGACCGAGGGTGGACCTCATGCAGTCTACAACTTCCTCACAAGGGGAAGAGGAGGGGCAGACACTGGTCTCTTCTTTGGGGTGACCAATGACAGGACCTGAGGGAATCACCTGAAATTGTATCAAAGAGGTTCTTCACCCAGAGGGTATTTGGGTGCTGGAACAGACTCCCCAGGGAAGTGGTCATGGCACCAAGCCTGACAGAGTTCAAGAAGCATTTGAACAACACTTTCAGGCACATGGTGTGACTCTTGGGGATGGTCCTGTGCAGGGCCAGGAGTTGGACTCGATCCTTGTGGATCCCTTCCAACTCAGCATATTCTGTGATTCTGTGATTTTGGATTAGATTGTGCTATATCACTTCAAGGCACACCAAAACAGTTAGTTCAAAAGAGGAAAAAGAGCTCTTGTTTCTAGGTCATCCTGATGTCAAGCTGTTGAGTTAGTAGCAGAGACCAGCCCAAGAGACAGCTTTGGTGACAGTAGCTCTGCCTGGACTTTCTGTGTGTGACTCAAAATCTGGGGTCCCTGGAGTTCTTTGGGATGGGAAATCCCCACTCATCCTGCCCGCGGTCATAGCAGCCATCTGGATTGGTGAGGAGGGTCCTGTACCCATCTGCTAGACTTGCTTGCCATGAGGGAATTCCTGTAGCTGAAGGACATCCATATCAGAGACTAACCCTTCTCGATGTGTTTAGTGTTATCTGTGCAGATACATGATGCTTCTCTTTCTCCTCACACTTTGCTTTTTCAGGATCAGGAAATGGATGGACACTTGCTGCTCTCTTTACTATGTTTCCACATCTTTTTTCTCCTACTGACGATCACTCTATAAACTATGCAGTCTGTAGTAATGAAAAGTCAGGTCATGATGAGTTATTGTTGTGGACCTCAAGTCCTCACCCTGCTTTCTAACACAGAATTTTCATTTTCCATTATGCTGCTATTGCTGAATGTGACTGATTTTTAGCCTGGGCTCCAGGAGCCTTTCTGACCCCAAGCAGAAGGGGAGCTATTGCTTCGGCGCTAGATCACGGTATAAGTATGACGTGTTTATCTTTGTTTTATTTCACTGCTTATCAACTAATGCTTTATCATTTAATTCTCTTCTTGCTTATAAAATTTGTAGCAAATACTTCAGATCTAGTGGGATTTTACTTGTGATTTTTTTTGTTTCTTCTTCCATACTCTTTTGTGCCCTCATAGACTGAAGTGACTCAGCTCACTATGTATTTTTTCCCTTTGTCTCCTTCCCCTCCGGTGCTGTCTTTTTCTGGGTGGTTGCTATCTGCTCTTTTTTCTTTTGATGTTTTTGCCGTACTATTTTTTTAATAATGTAAAATCCTGAGTTTTAGACTGTTCCTCATAGTTACTGTCCATTTGCTTCTCCTGTTCCATTTTCCTTGCCGCTGTGCTTTCTTTTTTCTTGCTTTGGTTTTCTGGAACTTGCAATCAGTGATGCAAACTTAGCATCAGCTATATATTGCAAGAAAGAATATCAGAGAGAAAATAAGTGCAGCAATGGAATCAGAAACTCAGTTATCAATGTATCTGTTTCTTGTTTTGTACTAATGTTCTATGTTTTCCTGCTACCTTTTTATATTCTCCCTTTGTTGCTGTTGTGTCTTTATTTCTATTTTTGATTTCTGCATCTAGTTAGTATTGTTAATAGTAACATTGGATATTACTTACAGTTAAAGAGATTACAAAAGACAGTGCACTGAGAGCAGGTGGTCACACTTGAAATGGAACAGTTTTTGGGATCTTCTGAAATTCTGTTATGTGAGCTGAGGACTAGAAATCAAGGGAGCAGTGAACATTAAGGGAATTGCTCATTCCAAGCATTTGCCTTCATGTTCTTTTTAAAACCACAGGCAGTTTATATGCACAGCCAGTTTATATGCATTTTTGTATGAGTTTAGCTGAGCACTGTAATCTTGACATCTGAAAACTCAGTATATATGTGGTCAGTGGAAAATAAATCTGACCTCTGTATATTTTTTCACTCGGAGGCGAATGGTGAATAGGCTAGCCTTGAGAAGCTGTTTGCCTCACCATCCCACATTCTTTACTGTAGTGAAACAGTGTCTAGTTTGTCAGTCGTTGCTGGGGTTTTGAGGAAGGGAGCAGGAGATGCTGTAGGCAAAAGGACCTGTTTGTGTACTTACTCAAGTTATGGCTGTTAATGACATTGAGGTTATCTCTCCTGTCTGGTACATCCTGCTGTGCCGCTTATGAGGCAATACCCAGCAAGTGATATTCTGTTGTTTGTAGCTTCTCTTTGATGTTTATTATTTGATTTGGGAACAAGTAACACGATGGTGAGGGGCATCAAAACTGTTTCAAATATTTGACTTAATGTCTTAAATTCCATGGGATACCAGTGTGTCTTTATATAGTGATATAACTACATGTTGTGGTAGGTACTAATTGCATAACTACTGTAATGTCATGCCAACAGCTTGGATTACCTTTTTTTTTGTGTGTGTGTCTAGTGGTTAATTAATCTTCCTTTTAAAATTAAAGCTCCAGACGCAAAGCTTTCTGTTCCTCAATCAGATGGGATTGTATTGGGTTTGCACCCCTTATATCCCATATTGTTTCAGGGACTGCCTTCACATTTATGAAATTGCTGATTATTTGTGTTGGAGAAATAGATCAATTTCATCACTTTAAGAATTAACAAAAAGCTAATTCCCCGATTCTTAATTAATTGATTATTTTGTTCTCAGATCCAGTTTCTACAAGCCACTGTGCATTATAAAGCAAGATTTAACAACAAACAAAAAACCTCTTAATTAGATTAAGGTTCCTCTTAATAAATTACCTATGTAGAAAATATGTAACAAAATAACTAAGCATTTCACCTTTAATTAAAAAAATTTAAATAAGTCAAAAACCCGACAAAACCCCACAAACAACAAACTAGCTGCAGTAGTAATGAATATGCTAAACACCATAAACATGCCCTAGGAGTGTTGGAATGGTGACCGTGAGTAAACCTGCGATTCCACGTCTGTGAAACTTTTACCACTGCCATATATAGTTGTAATGCTATGAAATGTAAGAACAAATATAGTGCAATTCTTTTCCAGTCCTAGCAGAATATATGAGAAGAAAAATGGATAGATAAATGTTGCAAGTGGAAAGCTTGCAGTAAAATTTCCCACTTCTGAACACAGCTTTATATAGAAATTTATTCCCCAAGTTTATAGGTGTTTGTTACCTATAATGCCCTGGTTTGTGTTTGGCTCTTGTATTTTTTTGTGGTGAGTTCCTGCTGTTTGTTCTCAAGAAGTGACAAACTCCATGCTACAGTAAGAACTATATTCTACTTTATGTAGGTGTAGCTTCACAATCATTGCATTATGTGAATTATCTTTATTTCTAATTATATTATGATCTACCAAGAATTTCCAGATCATCTGCAAAGTTTATCATAGATGCCAGTATTTGCAGTCTCAGAAAAAACATTGCTGATAACAGCAAGATATGTGTATGATAAAGAAGGAGAATTTACTGACAATCTAATGGTAATTAGAAGCCAAAGGATATTTCGATTCTGAGATAACTGTTACAAGATAGGTAACAAAAAATGTTAGGGATTTACTCAGTTTAACAAAGATTAAAAATTTGCCGTTGCTATCGTTAAAGAAAATCAGCAGGCATTTATTCATTTTGCAAAATCACATCAGGAAAGAGGATTTGTAAATAGAGAAATTCACTCCATATTTTCAGTGGGAATACCTATCAGCTTTGTAAACCTCTGACTACCAGCCCTTTTCATGCTTCCCTGTGGTAACTGGATCTTTCTGGATATGTCCAAGACATCTTTATATAATTCCTGCAACCCTTTAAACAGCATGTAAGGTCCTGCAGTGCTTCCAAAGGAAGGCTTTGGTGTCTTTGCACACATTTAAGAGTACTTTTGGCACCTTCTCGTGCACTTGTGTTGCCTTCTCAACCCATAAACATGCATGCACACATGTGTTTGCAATTCTTGTCCACCCTTCACCAACTGGGAGCTAATGGGATAAAATGTCTTTTCCCTTTGTCCTCTGTCAGCCTCATTGCTGTTCTACCAGGTGTTCCCTGGATGTGTTCTCAGACGTACTTTAACAAAGTGTTCTCAGTGTGGGTCCTGTAAAACTCATACCAGCAATTTTACTACAGTATTTTCATTACAAAGGGCATCTTGTTTCATAATAATGTTGTATTCATTTTGAAGATGTCCTCACATCTTACAAGAAGCAAATCTAAAAAGGTGGCCGATGCTGTTAGTTGGTACTTTGTTTTCCTTGTAAAGTCAGCATGGTATAAAAAATTCAGTGTAAAAAATTATTTTAAAAGATAGATTGTGCCTTGATGGTACCTTGTTATTTAGTTAATGTATGCCTTCTGTGATATGGTAGCTGCAGTATATGCTATTTATGTCCCAGAAAATATTCAAAAATAATTGCTGACAAAAGCTACTTCACAGGTTGACTCAGAGGTACATCTTGTAATCTGAATGTTAATATTCTGGATAGCTAGGCAAAGAAAACTATTGATGTGGTTTGAAGGTTGTGTAGAGACTAGTCAGGATTTTAGTTAGAGAAGTGGGGATGGAGAGGGATTGAGATACTTGAGTTCTCCCAGCTTCACTGAAATTTTATGTCTATTTAGTGTATAATTCACACAATATGTAATATTTTTGAACAGGTAAGATTTTTTGCTAGTCAGTTGGAAATGTTGACTTTTATATCTCAAGAATTTATGTCTTTTCCAGAAGCAATTTAGAATCACCTTAATTTTACTCTAGAATCCAGGCAGCCCCTGGTTTTTCTGTGCAATTCTTGACTATCTATCATCTGCTTTATTTTTTGCCTTAAGCTTAGGTTGGTCTTACAAAGAAGCACTGATAAAAAACAGAGGTCTGAATCTTACGTCCATTACATATGGTCTATTCCCATGTGATCCACGCAGAGGGAGTAGGAGCAGCTACCACTGAGATCAAACAGTTTTTCTAGCTCAAATTAACATGTAGGTCTTGGCTTTCAGTTTTAATGGACCCAATCAGGACCTCTGTATTTCCAAAAAGGAGATCATCCTTTTATTGGTGTTGCAGCTGTTTTGGGAGCAGAGAACTGTTGAGAGTATTGTCAAGTGAAATTATATGTTGTATTTTTTCAGTAATACAATTTTTACACCCAGGAGTTGAACATTTTATTCCTGCCTCATTCACCTGCAAAAATATTGATTCTGTACAGGCCTTTGTTATCATAAACTATTGTGCCACAGACAAAGGTAAACAGCATTCTTACCTCTTTGGATGTGTAGTCAGATAACCCAGGCTGTAAACTGGAAAGTATTTTTCCTATCAGGCTCATTGGCTGGCCCAGCAAACTCCACGGGTATCTGTATCAGCTGCCTTGGAATTGCTTTTGATGTGATTAGGCTACTAATTAGCTGTCTCAATTCTTTTCTCCCTCCTGATGTTTTCTTTTGATTCACTTTGACTCAGAAGAGTCTGCATTGTGTGTGTTTGTTTTTGTGTTTTGTCTAAAATCCTTAATGATAGCTTAGACTGTCCTCTTTTGGTTGAGAGTTTCCCCCTGTTGACATACATTTTTCTGTTAAATAGGTGCATCAGGATTTTTCTCTTAGCTGGTACTTTGCAAGGTGTAAAAACAAGGTATGGTCAGGGTGCATGTATATGTGCATATTCATTTAAAGTGTGCTAAGGGTTTTACAGTCTTAAAGAGAATGTGCATAGTTACTTCAAAACCATCAAAACCATAATACATGTTTACTACTCAAATTCACCTCACAATTAAATTGTTATGTAAAATTAGTTAAATAACAGCAGAAGTTATTGTATTAAGGCCCACTTTGCAAGGAAACCAATGGCAAGGAAGCCATGAAACACGCTAATAGATTATATGCTATAGCAATATATTGCCTTTTTATTACTTTTCCACAGGCAGCAGATTCCTGTACAGTTATTATTACCTACATTATCTGCTAGTTTTCTATCAAAAAAGATTCAGTCTATTGAATCATTAATCTAATATTTATCATTCTTATTGAAAATCCACTAGTGTTAGCACTGTATAAAATATTGACTTAAATATACTGGTTTTGCTAAAGATTAAAAACATATTAACCTGAAAAGCACAGTATTTCCTAAGACATTTTAAAACTACTCATTGTGGATATTTGAAATGACAATTTTTCTGTGTTGTCTGAGGAATGATTTTTTTCTTAAATCTTTAGCATACAGTAAGTGACCAGTCCCATCCTGATTTGAAGATGCTGAGTGTTCATCCAACACATATTTGAAATTTTGATGTGTATTGCATTAGTTACTGAATATCAAGAATAAAATTTGTGCTCATACATAGAGTGTAAAATGGGATCTTTTGTAGCAGCACACGGTCTGTTTAGAATGATATAACAGGCGCTGAATGTTCAGATATCAAACAAAATGCCATCTTTCTGTAGAAAAGAGGTGTCAAAAAGTTTCTTTGTAGCTTTAACGCATGTGATTATGTAGTACAAAATGCAGAGTTTGTAAAATTTCTTGAATATACAGGCAAAAAATGAATAATTCAAAACAACTCATAAGTTCTACATTCTATTGTATCTTTTATAACGCAGGCAGAAGATAGCATTGTGTTCCCAGTAGAGCTGAATTTGCACAAGTTACACCTCGGAAAATGCCAGATGGTCTATGGTCTACTTTTGAGAGCTGTCACATATGTAAAGATTTGAAAAAAGAAAGACAGCTGAATGAGAGCAGTGGATCATTAAAGAGAGAGTGAGAGTCCCTGGGTATCACTGTGTTTTAAGAAGCATTGTGTCATTCCTCATATTACACCTTTTTTTTTTTTTAAGATATACACAACCTTTAAAAAATAAGGTAAAAATATTTCTGTTTTAAACTGAGGTGGTTGTGGTTTAATCTCAGAACTGTCAATTGCTTTTGTTCTTTATGCTAGAATGCGGTCATATGGTTCCTAATTGGTTTCAAGTGTGTTTTAACCATAATATTCAAGTCTCCCTAGTGCAAAATTATCAATAAAGTTAAAATAAATTTAAATTGAGATAACTAATCCATTTGGGGTTTTATTCCATTTTGATTTGACCTGAATATGACATTTGAATAGTGTAAAGCCAGTCAGCTAAAAAGTTGTATGTTAATGCTAGCAGACTTGAGTACTTTGGGAACAGGATAAGTTAATAAAAAATTAAAATTAAAAAAACATAGAAAACTCCAAACCCTTAGTAAAAATAATAATAAAATCAAAACCATAACTGTTTAGATTTTCCAGGACTTTTCATTCACCCACAGTTTGACAGAAACACACCTAATTTTACAGATTGAATTTTGGATAATTTGTCAAGTTATTGTATCATAGCAAAGACCCAAAAATACACAAACAATTGTAAGCTGCCACCACCAATTTAGTTGGCTTGGAAAAGGTTATAACTGTCGGTTTTAGAAATTGGCATGAGACACGGAGAATTTTTAGAATAGTTCTTTAGAATAGTTTAGAATAGCTTTTGTTTATTGAGGAAGGTTAACCCCTCCCCAGCAATTCTACTTTATTGATGCAATTGCACCACTTCACACTTGGGGATCATAGGCAGTGGAGACTGAGGAAACATCATTACATGGACCATGAAAAACACTGTTCCTTAATTATGCAATTAAATTTAAGTGGGATAATGAAAATAAACTTCTGGGGTGCTATGGACATAAACACTGAATTTTGATTTCTAATGTTGACAGATATTTTTGACTGTGCTTAGGTCTCCATTGCCTATTTTTAAAATGGAAGGAATGACTTGATTTTTAACAAAATTAATTTTGCACATACATGGAAAGGGAATCTGCACAAAGGGTTCCTGGTAGTATATTTTTAATGATATTTATTCAGATAGGGAAAATCTCCCTAAAAATTTGTTTTGGGACCTTTATATAAATCTGGAGAAGTTAACCAAATATATACTACAAATTGAATTTCAAAGTGAAGAAAGTACCTCGGTTATGCTTCTGTTTGTAGGTTTTGCAAACACTAATGCAAGATTGAAGGAGGAGCATTGTCAGAAGAAGCTTTGAAGAAGCATTTTCAGCATTGTCAATAAAAAAGTCTTTGGGCAATAATTAATTGTTCAGGTATCAGATAGTGTTGTGCTCCTACTCTGTTGGCTTGGAGGTTTGTGAGCAGTTACTGCTGGTAAAGGAAGTGAACAATCTTTGATCTTTGTCTTCCCTGTAAAATCTTTGGGGAGGCTAAAACCTAAATGTTTCCCCCAGCCCTCTCTTTTTTTCCAGCAACAGAAAATTATCACTTTGGTAAAGTAGGTTCAAGCATGGTTACTTTGACCTGGATTGATTTGGGCAGTCAAGTCGATTTGCTGAAAATTTTAGTGACGATGAGCGAAAAAATCGAATAGCAAGAAAAAAAATGAACCATTTCATATTTAAACTATTTACCTGTGACTAGGATGTAAAGTTTAAGATTTGTATGAAGTTTAGTCTGAAAAAGTTTATGATAGTTGAAGGAAGCAGTCTGAGAATGGTATCAGTGTCCTGAATAAAAGGGAAACATTGAGAGTTTGTTAGGCAAATTTAGAACTGAGAGTCTTTTTAAAGACCATGTTGGTCTATATGACCCAGTCATATTTATCTGAAAATTTGGTAACTTGTACCTGAAGTGATCAATGGAGATGTTTCTTTTTAGAAAAAGCTAATTATAATTATCTATATGTGTTGTTACCTTGTACACAGCGTAATATGTATATAAATGTGTACTGTGAAATCATCTGAAAATGGATGTGAACCATCTGAAAAGAGAATGAACTGCAGCACTGTTTTTCTTTACCCCTGACACTAATTTCTCTTCAGTTGAGTCTCTAGTAGAATCTGGACTTTCTCCGTGACATAAAATTTATAAATTGTTGGAGATTGAACTGTCTGAAAACTTCATGTTCAAGCATGATGCAGTGGTGTTTTGATTAGGAGAGGTGATTGAGCTTATGTTTTTTGATTGTGAAATCTTGTTGTGATACTATGTGTATAGTTTAATTAGTTTTCCAACAAAGTCTGCATTTTTTTCTATATAAGAATTGTTAAATTGAAACCACTTTTGTATTACAAAGCTTTACATTAAAAAAAAATCCTACATCTTTTCTTTAGTTATAGACTTTAAATACATAGGCAGCCTCTTTTCTATGTTATTATAATTATGCTTCTGTATGATACAGTAGCACAACACAGAATGATCAAGTTTCGTGCTTACTCATTAGGATGAGTTTATAACGTGTACTCTCAGAGTCTTAACTAGGTCACTGCAGATTCTTGCCTTGACAGGTTCTGTATTCTTTTATCTTTGACCATTTCAGTGTGTTGCCATTAAATTCCCAACTGCCCCATTAGCTATTTCTAAAATTGTGATTCTGAGTTGAGGAATATGGAGGGGGGAACTCTGGCTTGCCACAACTGTTTGAATGCATGTACCTTCTGGTTACCTACTCCACAAAACCAGATTTTGTTTGGTTTTGTACTCCCCAGCAATCCATGATCTTTATGAATTAAGCTCAAAATGTTGTTAAGTACTTGGATACTCCTATTCTTCTTTAATATACTGGTCTGTGGTGGCTGTGTATCGGGGGACCCCTACTGTGCCACTAAGGTTATTTTCTGAAGACTTGCAGGTTGGCCAACCTGCAACTGAAATTCTGTTCTGCGGTCTGTATGTTCACTCCAATACCTTTTTCTCTCATTTGATTGCATTTCCCCCGTTATTCACTTGGCTCCCTTAGTACAAGTTTATCTCAGTTTTGCTACCTTGTTTGCCAAGCTTGACTTTTTCCTTTCTTCAAATTGCTTGTCTTATGCTCTCTGTGTAATTCAGAGTCTTGCAAACCTTTCCTTGCAGTGCTGAATGGGGAATCTAGGCCTCATGCATACATGATATGCTTTTTGAATACCTAATAACTATTTTTAATTTAGAGATATTTTTTGCTCTCTTGTTTTGCTTTCTTGTCAGTCTATTATTAGATCAATAAAAGCAATGACAGTTCCATTCCTGATCTAGCCTAAAGTGTTCAGTTATCAATTTACAATTTAAATTAACCCTTTCTTTCTTTCTTTCCTTTTAAGCGCAACCTCAACGTTTGCCTCAGCCGAATACTTCAGCACTGGAAAGGGGTGAGGAAGAAAGTGGCAAAATCCAAAATGGCCGCATGGGTCTGAGTAATGGAAGTGGACTTCACAACGGAGTCAAGCACATACCTGCAGACAACAGAACACTTTCAGCTCCCGTTTCAGAAAAAATGCACAGAAAAATTCAGTCCACCTTGTCTGTCAACAGCAACAACAGCCAAAAGAGTAAAATAAGCTCTGTGTTTTCTCAAAAGCCAGGTACTTCACCAGAAGGTAAGCTGATATTCTTAATTTAAAAACCCCAAACTGAATAAAGACCAACCAAGCCCCATTCTCACCAAAAATTACACAATTAACAGAAAATAATTGAAAAGTGTGAACTTATGCTCCAGAAGCAAATCCATTATGATAAAAGACATGATTCTTTCCCAGAGGAAAATATTAAGTATTTGAAGGAAAGGAAAGCAATTGGAGAGTTCTTGCTTTCAAACATTTGATCAATATAGTCTGATAATGCATAAGTCACTGTAGTTAGTATCCTGAACTGACAGAAACTCCTGTCAACATTGTCACATATGCACCAGAAAAAAACATTAAAGTACTACTAGTTTAAAGCATAGTAAGTATTTAAATCCAGTAATGGCAGGTTCCATGAGGGTGGACTTTGCTTTTGAAATATTCTAACAGATATCCTGACTAGCCATGAAGTCTGAACACTAGATAATAAAATTTCAACCTGTCCTTCAATGTTTAGCATGCCTTATGCTATATTTGGGCAGCAAATAATGTGCATGGAAATGCTTCATAGCCCTTCTGCACAGCTTAAATAAGCAAAAGTAATTTCCCTTATGTTTTAGCTCTGTCTCTGTGTTCTTGCTGCTTGCAATTACACTCATGGTCCCAGAGTTCCTGAGTCTCTCCTTGATCCACTGCCTTCCCATTAGCACTAATATACTTGATGGGCTTTGCTACTGCCCATTATGAGAAGGGTGCAGGCAAACTGTAAATTTTATTGGTTTGAGGCAGGCATAGATGTGACTGGTTAAAAAAACCCCTCCAGACCGTGGGTACAAACACAGATTCTTAGAGAAATGGGAGATGGTACTGTTCAGTGAAATGGGGAGGATTCTCGGCCTAGATGAAAGGAAGAGGGATCAGAAGGACTCCATGTAGTGGCCTGAACGAAGCCTACTGATGTCAGTGGAGTGACTTCTCTTGACTTCAACTACTTTAGTCAAACTTACTCAGTGAATCTGTGTAGTGATATCAAGAACAGCTTCACTCAGACTGTTCCATGGGCTGGTCTCCCTTGCTGTTGTTTATTTTTATCTTTATCTTCAAGAACCTACTGTTATTTTTCTGTTGTACTTTCAGTCCTCTAATGTTTCTTTCCAAAATCACAACATCATACTTCCTGTATTCCCTTTTCTGTTATGTGAAATACAGTTCACCCTCCAGCCTGATATTTTTCTTATATGTTTTTCCTCAGTGCGCTTTCAAAAAAACGAACTTAAGAGACCTAGATCTGTTCATGTGGCTGTAGAAAGTCAGTCTTTAAATTCAGGCCTCTGAATTTAAGAAATTCAACCTCTGAAAAAGAAACACCTGCGGAGTTCTAAAGAGTCAGTGCCTTCCCTGTCCTTTTCCCTATACAATTAATTATGGCAAACACTTTTTTAATTCTAAAATTATATTGCAATAAATACAGTTGGTGGGATTTTTTTTTGTTGCTTAATAACCATGAAAATAGTTATGTCAAGTTACTGAATAATTTAGAAAATGGATAAGATACCTTCAGATTTGGCTTTAAATTCTAATGTCTGATTTTAATATCTAACACATGATTGTGTTAGTTGCCTGAAACTGCCAATATACAGTATTTTTATATACAGTCAGAAATGTTGTTATTTTTAAAGGCATATATGAGTACAATTTAGATAATTACATAGTGTTGTCACACTGTATTACTTGCATTCTTTCAAAGTACAGAAGTACAGGATAATCCTTACTGTTACACGTGGTTTCTTGAGTCACCTTAATAGCTAAAATTAAATATAGTTATATTGTACATCTAACTTTGTACTGTTCTCATTTTGGATGTGGGAACTTGGATATATGCTCTCAATAGCTTGATCAGTGCTGCTAATGTCTGCAGCTCTAAGTTTTCTGTTAACTAATCTGAGTGAGGCACAAGTTTTATTGTGCGATGATTAAAGTATGTCTGGTGTATTGGGATATGTCAATAAGAGACTATCTATTTTTTAAAATAATTTTCTGGTTCTGAAATTTATTTTACTTTACAGTTCTTTGACAGACGTTTTATATTTGTGTAACCACATCTGCATGCACACATATACAACCCTTCTGACAGTTTCTTCAGCTTTTCAGTGATGTACCCTGTGGGGGCTTCATGGGGGTGCTAAAAGCTCTAAGTGATACTCTTATCAAGCTGTTGCCTTGCAGGAAGTATTATTACATACTTTATTTGTCCTATCATCCCACAGTGTTTTTTATAAGATACACAGTCAGAGAATCTAGAAATGGTCAGTTGAAATATCTAAATATTTATATTATATATAAATAATGATATAAATATAAATATTAAATGATTTATCCATAATTTTAAAATAATTTCGTTATTACTGTAAGTCATGTTAACCCCTTTTGACTACTTCTGGAAGATTTGCCCTCTGATATCTGGTTCAAAAACCTTGTATAATTAGCCAGGTTATTTTTTCAAAGGAGTTTAGTTTCATTTAAACCATATATGTGTGTATATATATATTTGATGAATGCATCTAACTGTACTAAGCCAGAAGAGTATATCAGGAAGCTCAGTGACTGAGAATTGCATAGACACTCTTTCAAAATGGTATACGTAGTTTAATTTGAACATGACTTCTATAACTTCACTGTATGATGAATCATACTTTTGTGGGCAAAGAGACGTTTTTCTGAGCCGTTGCCTCTTCTGATCAAATGATGTTTCTGTAGCAACTATTGAAAAGACTTACAGGAAGATGGAAAAGATAGGAAACTATTGGAAATTATTTGCAACATTGCTTAACTGCTTGGCTTTGCTTTAACTTGTACCATTGTAACCTCATAAGCCGCTCGTTACTGCTGAAGAGCTGCTGGGTTTGAATTTCCTTGAAGGTGTGTGTTTGTGTTTGGACACATCTATATGGTAATATAACTTCTATGCAGTATCTTATGTAGCCTTATGGAGAAAAAGACAAACTATATTTATTTTGTACTGTGAGTATCAAATAATGAATCACCTGAATTAACTCACCAACTTAGTTTACTGTAGCATCCACAAAATTTTAGTAGAAAAAAGTACAGGTAAACTTGTACACTTCCAGATATTTCAATTAATTTTATTTTTGCTATTTCTTATGTAGTATGTAGTATTAGATTTTATAATCTAATTAATAGAGTTTTAATAATTAGTTAATAGATTTTCTAATTAATAGATTAATTAATTTCCAGGTTAAAACCTGAAAATACACATCCTGTATTTTTACTTCATCTGCCTTGTCTTCCTCCTTGAGTGTTCTGCTCTGTTGTCAGTCAGGAGAATAGCTGAAATCAAGTGAAGGAAAGTGGCTAGGGAAAAGAAATAGGTTATGTCCTCAGAAGGAAGAAAAAGTGAGAATTCTGAGTTTAGACTATAGAAAAGAGAAAATATTTTTCACCTTTTCTTATTCCCTCCCAAAAGCTGCATTCTTCTTGATTCTTCTTAAAAGACAAGATATGAATATTTCTGGAGCACCACAGCTATTTGTAATGCAAAGGAAGTCCAGATCTGGTACTTACTTTGCTCTAAAATATTGTATCTGTTGACAGAACAGAAAGCCTGGAAGGGCTTGAAGCAAGATCGAATCAAGAAACATTTGGGCTTGCCACCCATTCTGTGCAGGAGCTTATTTGGGCTCTTGCTTATTTAAAATGTAGCGTGCTGCTTCATACACTGCACGTTTCTGTATATGCACCAGAAAGCTAAAAGAAGTTCAGTATTACTTTACCCTGGATATCTCATCTTCCTATGAAGATCAGTAGTGCTCCTTTTGTTCTCCAAAGTACTATACAGTCCTAATGCAAGCTGTGAAGCCCTCTGTCCCCCCAGATTTCCCCCACCATAGTTAAGAACTCTCATTAATTGTTCCAGCTGCAAAATCCACTTGTGCTGTGGGTCACATCTTATGAGCTTTTGGAATTGATGCTACATTGGAAATGCTTAAAATGTAGCAGAAATTTTGGTAGCAGTGGTATAAAAGCATTAAAAACTCCCTTTTTCAAATGAGTCAGTAGTATATATGACCCTAGGATTAGCTCAGTTGGTTACAGCATGGTGCTAATAAAGCCAAGGTTGTGGGTTCAATCTCTATACAGGCCATTCACTTAAGATTTGGACTTGATGATCCTTGTGGTTCCCTTCCAACTCAGAATATTCTGTGATTCTGTGATGTGCAATCGTGTCAGTATTCCAGAATATGCTGTTTAGAAACACATCCAAGGAGACTTAGGAGGGTGTGAGTGCACTCACCAGTTCTGTTTTTCCTCTGCATTTATTATTTATCCATATTGTCCCTGAAGAAATCTTACTCAGCTCCATTACTTACACTACAAAAAACCAAAGTATTTATAAAATAGTAGGAGTGTTGCTCTTAAAAAGCAGTTTTTAAACACTGTTTCAGTTCTTAAGATTTTTCAAAGGTACTGGGTAGGTTTCAGTGCATATTGGGAATTTAAAAAAAAAATTAACTCAAAGAAATTTTAATAATATTTTAAATTATTGATGCCATAGGTGTCACAGTTCGTCCAAAATTCCGGTTGGTAGGCCACTAGCAAAGAGAATTGTTACTGTCTTGCACTTGTTATGAGTAGTGGAGAAAAACACCTTGGAAACATGAAAAAGCAATTGTAAATGAGTAAAAAGGAAGACAGTCTAGCTGCTATGTTCAGAAGCATTTGTATGTGTCCAGAGCAACTTAAAGAAGAGAGGAGATCTAAAGGAGACAGCAGTGAGGCAGCAGAGCAGTAGATCTCAATGTCAGGAAATGAAGAAAAATGAGTAACTGAATGCCTACATATTTGTATCAGAGTAGTGGAAGGTAAGTGATAATGACATATGCAGATTTGGAGGAGGAAAGGGAAGAAGTTGGGCAGGGGGAGGGATGGAAGAGGAGTTTAATTAAGGGGATGGACGGGGCCAAAGTAGGTCAGTATTATTTTGTAAAAACCAAACTCAGTTTTCCTACCAATTAGGAAACTTGATGGTATGCATTTTTTTGAATCAAAGCAATCCTTTATGAAAAGTTGAGGATGGAGAGAGGGTTTAATTCAGTTTTGAAATGGAGCTCTTGCTCTTGGTCGAGTTGTTGGGACCTCACAAGTTACTATGTTTGTCAGGGAAGTTCCCACACTTTGAGTGTTAATTTGAGTTTAATGCGGTATTTCACACGTTCAAAAGGCTTTGAGCATACACAATTGCTGTATTCATATGGAAACAGTAGATGGTTAAACGATGCTAAACAGATCATGAGCCTGCCTCCTCTATGTACAGTGAGATCTACTCTTTATTCCATCCCAGGCTTTCAAAACCAGAAGGACACTAGAAGGCATCTTCTTCACAATATTTTGTTTTTCAGGACAGGTCTTTAGGAAGTGTAATAAGGCTAGATGCAGGAGTGAGGTAGATAAAGCCTGCAGCATAGAAGTGAAGCTTTGGAAAAGGACAGGCAATGCAGACTTGCCGACACATTGAAGTTACCACTCTTGCTTTTCCAGAAGAAAAGCCTGAGGCAAGCTTCCTCAACTTTCTGGACTGTATATCTTGTGCTACTGAGCTTAGAGATATGATGAACAATTTCACCCAACGTGTGGGGTTTTTTTTAAATCCAACGTTTAAAATTCAACATTTCAGGGTGCATTTGGATGAGACTTCCCTCACCTCCTCCCTCTTCTTTTTAGTATAATGCAACTTCATCTGTTCTAGATGTTGAATGCAAGCATGGGGTTCGTGGGCACTATTTAACTCATGCTGCTGACTACATTAATTTATTAGAGTATCCCAGGTGATACTGATGGCTTAACTGAAGACAAAGCAAGTCCACCAAGTACCCTTTATGTTAAGCTAGGGTCTTAACAACCACTAGGTGCATATACATGGAAAGTAGTGAGTAGTCCTAGCACAGTAGCAGACTTTTATTTGAACTAAGAGTATTTTATTTGGTTTATATAATTTTATATAAACAGAAAAATTGTTTTCAGTAAACTTTCCTTTTGGGCACATGATTTTCAATAGGATTGGGTTGGGTTTTTTCCTCTTGAGTGACACAAGAGCAGCAGTAAGTTTTCTTTTGTAAACTCTTCAGTCATTTGATCAGTATTGTTTACTGACATTTGGTAAGAGCAATGAATAGCATAACATTGCAGAAATATCTGTTGGTCATCTCTCTCTCAGTCTTTCTTTTTTTTTTAAGCATACATACACTCTGAAATCCATTCCATAGCATTAGGTAGCATTTGGGCAGCTACTTGTTAGTGTCCTGCCAATCTCTCTACTCGGGCAGAAATTTTCATTAACTTTTAGAAATTGATTGAAAGTGGATTTATGTCTGAGCAGGAATTGCTAAACAGAGTTTTTTTTGTTAGACAAGGTTGTATCAGAACACAGTTGTCAATCAGGCAGTGGGCAAATAACGTTATCATACAGTCGAATGTGTGGTTTTTTAAGAAGACATTTTTAAGAATGTTGTGTTTTAAGCATAGTTTACTTTTTTTCACACAGAAATCTTGGAAGGTAATTTATATATTGTTTATGAGTAGTGAGTGGAAAACAGGGCCTGTAACAAAAAAAAGAGGTCTTCCCATGGCATCCATTTTACAAGGGCATGGCTTAGCTAGCATCTAACTAGTCTCAGTATTTGCAGTGATGAGCAGTGGCAATGAAAGCTTCAGATTCTAAGGAAGTCTTAGGTATTGGAAATTAGGAGATTTCTTAGTATATATTTATGTTTGAAATGGATCATTTTACTCCTTGGGTTATATATCAAGAGTTTAGAATATAAGCTGTGATGAACGTTTCCATGTGTTTTGCAATGTGATTTGCCTGATCAGGCAACATTTTAAGTTTCTTGATCAACAGAGATAGTTTTTTTTTGAAATGCTGAAATATCACATATACTAGGCTTTGTAACTGTGTTTTCCCCTGTCTAAAAAAAAGTCACTCTATTATCTAGAGATAATTGTACTCCTTGCAATGTGTCAGTTTATTCTTGTACCTTTCTTATTTTTCCGTGAGCATTTTCCTGGGTGCAGTGAGTTTTCTCAAAAGAAAGGTGATGGGTAGCAGAGGCTGCACGTGAACCCCGTATGCTGCAGGATCGGTGGGAGGCGTGAAGGCTGCATGCTACTGCTCGGTAGTTTTACACCTCACCTCTGTGCAATGCCCATTCTTAAGAAACCTGTGCCGGGGTGGTTTCTCGTTGGCTGGCTGTGCTGCTCTGGCTGTCGGTTCTCAGCCGTTGGCGCTGTGTATTCATCCCTGCCGCTGCCAGCCCCACACTGCCAGACTGCGGGATGCCTGTAGCACCTGCTGGGGCTTCTGTTCAGGGCTCTGCGGGGGCCCGGAGTAAACCCCTGCTGAAGACCTCAGCTTCACTTTGATTGCGGGTTTGCCCTTTTTGATTCTCTCTGTGAGACAGCACAGTGCCTGGAGATTTGTTTTGAGTTGTCTGAACTTGGTGAATATGGTTAGTAAGAAGCTGACCAAGGTGACCATCCTGTAAGTGAGTTTATTTACCATTGCAGACATGAAAACCTTTTATCATATGTGACCTGCCTGCATAGTATGAAAGCTTTTTGGGTCAGTTTGTGACAGATTGGTGTCAAACATTATAAAAGCAGGAGATATCAGCCTGCACAAGCATTTCTCTGTACATTTTTCAATTCTTCTTTTTTGTTCCTTGTACAGTTTTGATGGTCTCTTAAAAGCCTGTTTCTTAACTAGAGCAACACCTTTTCATAAAAATGAAGAGGAGGTGATAAAAGGGAAATTAAAAAAATATTTACTTCAGTATTTGAAAGGAATTGGATACAGGGTATGCAAAGATTTTAGAAGTAAAAAGTGGTATGTGCATGCAAATATTTAAAGACATGGACAAACATAAAAATTGTTTTATTGTTGATATTGTTTCTTTTCCTTTAATGAGCGTAGCAGTTATAACTGAAGTAAGTTATAAGTGGGGCCTTCTGGGCTTTGAATAACAGTGTGTAAACAGTTTGAAGGGATTTTAGGCCTATATCTTGTCTGGATATTGTCTGTGGTACCATTTATAACCCCGTTAAAGTAGATGTTATATGTACTGTATACAATCTTTGGTTAGATCTGCACAAAGTAGCTGAATGTATGTGTATCATATAAAGCAGCAAAAACTTGGATGTGTTGGTTGTGTTTCTCTTTGTCTCGGCATTGTTTAACAGTTTTGATGAAGTTTCATAACAAATCTGTAACTTTTGGGGATGTGCCAAAAGACTAAAAAACAGCTTTACTTGTTTTGGTTTTTAAAAATGCCGTATGGGATGACCCTTTTAACATCAGGTCTAGCTTTCATCCCAGGCAAAATGAAAGAATAATCGAAGATAAGCTTGAGTGTCTGAAAGCTCATCTTTTTTTCCCAAATGTGACTTGGTCTGATAAAGTTTGCTATCACTGCCTACAGAACAAGTCTATTGTAATTTATGCCATTTAGCATAGCTTTTGGGAGCTTGGATCATAGTCAACAAATGTGATACTGTACTTTGATGAAATCAAATGCATTTTATAAAGGAACTAAGGTAGATATACTAGTTCAGAGTATTTATTTTTTTCCTTTCAAAGTTTACCTCTATACAGTGTTTGCACCCCACATAGTCACTTTTGTATAGTGACAATCTGTAGTGCAGCATTTCTCCATTAATTAGAAAAAAGTATAATATAAGTATTGAAAAGTAATGCAAATTTGAGGCTGCTGTGGTGTAGTGTGGCAGTCCTAAGGAAAAGGTTATCTTCATTAATGGTTGGCCTATGTAATGAGACTTAAATACATTCACAGAGAAAGAAATTAGTTTAATGAAAACTCAAACCTCAAGAAACTTGAGAGTTAACTTATTACCAACAGTACTGCATCCTGAACATCAAGGCTGATGGAGCTTGGTCCTCAGTAAAGACATGCTGCTAATTCTTAATTGCATTTATATATCTAATGGGAGAAGAACAATGAGAAAACCTCTAATTCTTAAAAAAACCAACCAAACAAAAAAGAACACAAAGAAATAGATAATTTTAAGATAGCACCAGTGTCATAACTGATACTACTGTATCATTTCTTCATTAGAAAAGACTAAAATATACTCAAAAACGCATTGTCAGACATTAAAGTAATCCAGTTTACAAATATATAAATTATGTTTAGTTCTGGTTGGATTAAAGTGTTCCACTCCTCACTCATCTGCAAAAAAAAAAAAAAAATTAGGATTTTGGTGTGGTAAGGTCAAAGAGTGGAAGTTAAATATAGTCTTTATTCTTAACGTGTTGAAAAGTTTTGAAATTTGGAATAATGTGTAATTTAAAATAGTCTCCTTGGTCTTGTAATCACAAAAAAATTATTGGAGTGTCTTATGCAAGCAGTGAAATATATTGTAGTAGTCTCCAACATTGTAATGAAAAGCTTGTGGTCATCTTTTTTGGAGTGAGCTATATATATAACACCTTCATGGCTGCATTCCACAGATCATGCCACCCAGCAACAGCAGTCAAAGGAAGTGTTTTTTAGCTGTATAATGTTTTCTGTGGAACAGACAGGTTGCTGTAGGAATATGGGTATTAGAAAAGGATGTTTTGTGTGGCATGTAGGTTTGTTATTACTACAAAAACACACTGTGACTGTATTTTTATCTTATAATTGCATCTCTAGATAAGAAGCTAAGAAAGAGGGGTAATTTATGGAAGAAATTATTCTTCCACCCATTTTATCCAACTGTATTACAACCCTTTAGAGTCATGATTCTGAATTCAGCAAGTTAGGTAGGACTAGGTAACAGCATGCTTTGTCATGTGTTAAATAATTGCTACCTGGATAGCTATTAAAAGTCAATAACATGAAGAACATAAAAGCATGATTATTTCAGATTTGTCCTTGAAATGTGGATCAAAGTTTATGATCATTGTACAAATGAGTCATTGCAAGAATAAAGAGAGCAGTAAAGGATATCTCTACTTTATGTTAATTGTTTGTGGAGGTTAAGTAAAATTGTTATATAAAGATTTTCTGAATGGAAAATTAGTTTTGCCATCTGGGGAGAAGGAAATAAAAATAAAAAGGGGGTAAAAAAATCCTTTTAGTGTTTCAGTCAGTGAGGAAGAAATGGAAAAAGAGACCCTCTACAGAGTTTCCGTAATAACACTAGTGGCCAAAATTTCTTACCAGGTCTTGGACGATTTTGATAACTTTTACCTTTGAAATACCTTTATTTGAATCAACACAGCCTCTTCTTGTAAGTCTTGATTTGGTAGGTTTTATAGATTAGGAGGGAAAAGTTCTTTTGTGGGTCCAGAAAGTGCTTTCTGAATGTAGTCCCTTTTGTTTAATCTATGAACTCTGTCTCTTGCCCATCAATAAGTATGTATAATGTCTGTGAATGTTTATTTCTTCTCCTGCAATTTTTCATATGCTGCATGAAGCAGGCAAGATTTGTTTAAGTGTTTTATTTTTCAATACTAAAACACATAAACGTTGATTATGGTGTACTAAAACATTTGTAGAACAACATTTGTTGTTGTATTAGCTTCTTTCAGCTGTATTTTAAGGACTCAAAATAGTAAAACCTCAATTCCTCAAATATGAAGGCTTCTTAGATAGAACTCTTGGCTTCTTTATCTTTTTCCTTCATATTAAAAGAAAATCTGAAAGGAGATTGTACCTGAACAAATTTAACACCATCTCCATGACAACCAGCTGATTAATCGCTATCGGTCTGGCTTTGGTCCTCTTCAGTGAACTGGTACTCCCCAGGTTTTTTTTAACATATTCTCTGTGTTTTCTATGAAGGTCATTTATTTAGCAACAGTATGACTTTGTGAAAAACAGCCTTTTAATGCAGGCAACAACTTTCTTTAAAAGCAGGTTAATCTTACCTGTGGTTTCCTCTCAGTTTTACTTCCTGCACAGTAGTAGGAAGTTTTTAAGGTTAGAGTTTTTTTCCCCATCTTGCTTTTTCTGATATTTCAGTTTTCTTTTGAGCATAAGTGTTCATTAGTACATTATGAGTGTGACTAGTTGAGACTTAGGACCTTGCAGTACAGGTATATCCAAGCTAAGTGTTGTATCTAAGTAGTATAGTAAGGTCTGAGCCTCTGTTGCTGCATTGCTGAAGTATTCATACTTTCTTGTGTAAAGTCATCACTGCACTACCCTGCAGTCAGAGTTTCTGCAACTTTAGAGGTATTTTGAATCAATCAAGATACTTGTCATAGCTACTGCATAATTTTTTACATTTATAAATTTGTTTAGTAGGCCTGAGAATAGTATAACTGTTGCAAGTAATTGCAAGTTTTCCCCTATGACAGAAGTAACAGCCTGTGAACTGTAAGAAGATAACATCTATAGAACATAACATTTGTAGGTGGTCAGACCAATTGCCCATGTGGCTCAATATCCTGTCATTCCTAACAGCCTCTCACAGAAGATACCAGTGATAGACAGGGAAAGGGTGAGATTGTGGAGGATATTTTCCCCAGAACATTTTCCCAATCTTCACCTGTCTGTGGCTAAAGAGTTCGAAGTTTGCAAGCAGTAAAAAGAAGAATGAAAGCTGAGGCTAGGAAGGAAGTATTTCTTCATCCTAAACACTTCTTCTATTTTTAAGTTTTTGTTTTCTTTCTATTGACTATTCACTGCCTCTTAAAAATTAAATATGTTTATACATATAAATTTATACATATTATGTACAATTGAGTATACCCCTTACTCCTGCAGTCTCCTTTTCACTGGCACATGTTTGGTTCCAATCTTTGTGTTTACCTGTCATGTCTCATGGATGTATTAATTGTTTGAAGTTATTCCATATATTTACTCTTTGGGTGCCGTATTTTTTGCAGATGGTTTGTGGGACACCTAATTATCTCATATAATTTTGTAGTACTTATAAGACATGGATATTGATGTTCAGGTGTAGTTATGAACTCTTTTGAAAATTAAAGTAGTACATTAAAAGGTTTACCAATAGATTTGTATAGAAAAGCAATAGAAAAATCTGTTTTGACTGAATATTTTACATACTGTTTAAAGTAAGAAATGCATATAACATGCTATTATGCTGTTTCTAAGGTGCACATAAAACAATACAGAAAGTAAAAATGTTGAGGCAACTCTTTTATTTTCCTTCATAATCACCAAGTCAATAAAACAGATTTAGAAGGGAGAGGCTGAAAATAATTTTAGGTAATTTCCCTCACTAGCTGTTTTTCTAATTTTATTATTTTCAATCACTTTGTAGAAGGGGTTAAAACTGAAGATAATAGATACAGATATTTTACATAATAAGTGACTGGAGAAATTTATCTAAGCAGATGTTTAGTACTTGAGATTTACATAAAGGGAAGTGGTGACAAGAAACTTGCACCAAAACCAGTCCTGAAAAGATGAGAAACATTTTTTGTGGTGTTAGTTTATATCTAGTCTGAATAATTTTCATTCAGCTACTTATTTGACATAGTGATATATCTGGATTTTCAATAACATATTAATTATTTCCTCTTTTTTCTTTCCTTTTTTTTTTTTTGTTTTTTTTTGGGGGGGGGTTTTCTTTGTTTTGTTTGTTCATGATGTGCTACTGGACTATTACATATGAAGATTGCTGTGTTCACTGTATCCTGGCTTGCTTGTTCTGTGAATTTTTCACCCTCTGTAACATTGTTCTGGGACAAGCATCCTGTGGCATCTGCACATCAGAAGCCTGCTGCTGTTGCTGTGGGGACGAGATGGGAGATGACTGTAACTGCCCGTGTGATATGGACTGTGGCATAATGGACGCATGTTGTGAATCTTCAGATTGCTTGGAGATCTGCATGGAATGCTGTGGGATCTGCTTCCCATCATGAAATATTTATCCCTTTTTATTTTATTCTGTGTAAAACTGGAGAGCTTTTCTTTAAAAGCATCTAAAAAAAGACAAGGTAAGATTTTCACACAACCAACTGGTATTGCACTGCTAATTCCCTTTATATAAATGTTTTTTTAAAAAGCAATCCTCAAATCTGTATTCTAACGCAGGTTGTATAGTTTTGTATGTGAAACTGAAGCTACATTCCAGCTTCCTTTTGTCTTTGCAAATGGAAGACTTTGTTGAAACCGAATTATAGGCCTGATACCACAGTCTGTATGAAGGCAAAATTACCATTTGAATTGAGTGATACATTTTGGTCAGAGAACAGATTGCAGAGCAAAGCCTTAAGTATTTGCCTTTACCTACTTTAGTGTTTAAACACTCAAATGCCTCCACGCATAACGTGCCTTTACGGACTTTCTGAAAATCAAAACATCTTTATTTCTATCTCTTGAGTTGAAAGCAACTTTGCTGTATTATTTTAAGCTTAATTCAAAAGCCAGCATCAGAAATCTACTGTTGGTTTTGCTACAGTGGTCAAGTTAGCAATATTTCTTTTGTTTTTAATATCTCATTGGTTTGAGAGAGAGATTCCTGGTATTTTCCATTGTCAATATTGATACTATCAAAAAAACTGTAGTCAAGTGTAAGTTTTGCCATGGACTAGAAGAGTACCAGGATTTCTTTGTTATCAATCAAGACAGAATAGAGAACTTGTATTTTACTTCAGTACTATTATTACTTGAAATGCTTCTTTTTAGAAAGAGACTTTTGAAATCTGTCTAGACATGACATATATCCTTAGAGTAACAAACTAATAGACTAACAAATCTTCAAAATTTGGTTGTAAGGGGGAAATTATTAGAAGTTAACTCAAGAATCTAAACCTGTGCATTAAGTGGCCTAGTCAGTGTTCGTGGCCTTAGAGCCAGTGTCACAAAAGTTAGTATTTATTTCTTCACTGTGTGAGAAAGATCCACAGAGGGTAGTAGAATTTAAACCAAATATAAAGACCAAATTAAAACTCACTTGACTAAGGAATTCTGTCATTGAATGCAAAAAGCAAGTGAAAAAATGTTTATTCTCAAATGCATTTTAAGTGTTATTTTAAAATAACTGTCTAAAAAAGGACATTTTAAAAATGTACGCTAGCCTTTGAAAATAAAAGGATTGGGATTAAAATTGTTTGAAAAACACAATTAGGATCTGTTGGACGACCTTTTCCCTATTATACCGTCAGGGTTTTCCAAGAAATACCTCTCTTTGTAATTGTAATTGTGAAATGAATTTGTTTCAGCACATAAAAAGAATTATCACATTCCCAGATTTAGGTAATCAAGATACCCATTTTCTTTACCACCTGCTAGTTTCTTCCCTCCGTGTCTGTAGCTCATGAACTTTTCTGTGTAAACCACCTACACATCTTGATCTCACATACTTAAACTTTCCTATCCACACTTCAGAATTCCCATTTGTAGATTGCTAGATCTCATAAATTTAGACCTTGTTACAAGAATCATCAATAGCCAATAGCATATATGTGTTGAGTGAATTGACCATAAATGTCTCTTTATTCTACAGTGAATTCAGTTTATGCAAATGTGACAAGCTAAAGATCACAGGAGTGTGAAGCTAAGTCAACAAATTGTCTGATATAACCAAAGCTTCTTCTTGTGAACACTGTCTAGTAGTGCCTACTACTGCAAGTTATCACTGAAGGTAACATAACCAAATCCTCAACTATACTGGGGAGCTGGGAAGTGTTACATTTTGCCTTAACATATGCAATATTGTGGTGTATTCTGATGCAATGTGGATTCACCTGCAGAGGGTGTCCTACTCTGTTTTTTATGGTTACTACAAGGATTATTTCTTATTATATTTTTTTTTCCCATATATTGGGCCAGATTCTGATCTGCTTGGCATCAACTATGCACATTTCCATTCTTGTCAGAATTTTCCATTGGTTTAGCTCCAGTTAGAGAGCAAAAAAATATTATAGTAATAGGCAGGCTAATAAGGAATCACATAGTTAAACTGATAAATTCCCAGTGCTCAGAATCTGACCTATGGGGCTCAATTATGACTCCTAAAAGTCTGAACCACATTGGGAAGGGGGAAGAGGTGCCTTGGCTGAGTGGCATTGCCTGGAGCCGTTTTACGTTTGTAAGACGTAATGCCTCTGGGGAAATTGGGGGCATCACAGTAAGCTCTGGGACTCAATGCACCTTGGGAAAAGTCGAGACAGTACTTTGTCCATTGTAGGTCTATAGTTGACACCGTCATGGTGGGACATGTTCTCTGGGGCTAGGCAGCACCATGAACTGTCTTTCCTCATGTCCTTCTGGTCGCAGAGAGGTGAATTATGGCTGTTTCTTGTCTGAATGTGCCTTTGGGAACAGAGAACTGGTCTTCCAGTCTCTTGTCCTATTCCAATATCCATGCCTGCTGGAGCAGTTCCAGTTTTGTGCTTGGAAAACTGCATGTTTGTATATCATGCTTTTAAAATACTAAATCTTGCTAAATGTTATTTTTACCACAGGATGATGCTGTTTAAAAAAAAAAAAGAGAGAAAATACCAATCTAGGGAGTCCTTTTGCTGTGTAAAAGTTATCTATACAGTTTGGCCTGAAAAAACCCTTGTTTCTACTTATAGGAACTCATAAGGGTTTTTGATTTGTCAAAATTATGAAAACCTGGGAAATGTATTTTTTTTAAGCATTCACTTCCATTACTGTTAAAATACAAATAATAATTACAAAAATTTGGTTCGTGCATATATGCATATGTGTTCATACTCTTTGTCACTCACATGGATGCACACATGCAGACATGTCTTTTCCCACTTCATTTATGAAATGCTAGGAAGTGAAAATAGTGTTATTAAACCTCATAGTGATTAGAAGTACCAAAGTATTACAGACAACTGAAAAAAATAAAAAATTGTGTGTTTTGTTTGACACTTAAATGCAATCTGCTACTGTTTGTCATAGAGATATTAGCACTTTGAAAAATGTATCTTTGTAGCAGAGAATATTAGCATGTAGTTTAAGGAATTCCTTTCTGTATTTATATTCTTAAATTCTATTTTGTAGTTTTCACTCTATAAACAATCTTGTAAGCACCTTGTGTAATAAAAACAAGCAGAATTAGGAGTCAAATGTGAAAATAGAGTTTAAATAAAATTTAAACATCAGAACTTAATTGTCTATTTTATAATAGTTTTTGTGAACTTGTACAGTGTTTCAGTATATAGTTCTGCAAACTGGCCCATTTGAAAAACTTGCTGTTTGTATTTTATATCAACTGGATGTGCTACTTGCAAACACTATTTTGAAATAAAGATCTTTATTTTGAAACTTTGGGATATCTTTTTCTTCTAATCTGGCATTGTTACTCCTCTGAACATTAATTTCATATAATTTCATGTCTATTTGTGGTTTTTCTTCCCTTATGACGCTTCCTGAAGGTGTTATGTTGGTCTTTGAGTAATTTACCCAGAGGGTGAACCAGTGTACACGAGTTGTCTTACAGGTGGAGCTAAGCCAACTCAGGTTCTAAAAACAAGCTGAACCAAGAGTGTAGTCAGTTCATAGTATTGCAGAAGACATACTACAGTCTAATTGTCTATGTGGACTGGGAGACAAAGGCTTGCACACAGTATCAGTCTTTTAAATTAAGGTATATTTTTAAAATCAGTTAGTTTAAACACAAATGGAGTAGACTTCCAACAGTGATTTAACCAAAGATTTTTTTCATGTTATCCTAAGCTGTGTGAACATGCTTATGTTACTTTAAAACTGCAGAAACTGTCTTTTACACTAATTTTTCTATGTCTATTTTAAATTTATTGAAAATTCTACCATGTCTGTGTATATGTGGGCCCTTGGGGGGTCTAAAAAAATTACTTCTCTGGGTATTGCAGAGGAAAGATGATAAAACTGACAGAAATTATGCTGGAGTGTGTATCATGAAGTCTTACCATTGAGACCATTTGCAAAAATAATTGTTTTAGTAAGAGAACTAATAAAAACATAGACAAATAGCATCATTTGAGAATTATTACAGGTGTTCTAGCCAGTAGCTATAAAACATAATATTTCTAGAAAAAAAATGGCTGTTGTGAAGAAGTATCAGGATCATTCAGGAGCTTTTTGATTGACTAATTACTCTATTTCAGCCATAGTACTCAGGTTAAGAACCGTTTGTTGACTTTGATGAATCACTGTATTTATAATATTCTAAATGATAAACTTTTCTGAGCTCTTCACATATTTAGTTTTTTTTAAAAATTGTCTTAATGGTTGCAATATTTGATATATGTTCTTGGAGAGCAATGCCAATTGCATCGATGTATCTCCAGATAAATCTCCTATTGTCTGCACTCTTGTAACTTTCTGGAAGGCAACATATATATCATCAAATGAATCATACATCTGAAATCTTACTCTTGGCCCCAAAATTAAGCTAAACATTAGAGAAATATCTCTCTGGTGTCTTTTCCCTGTTGTTCTCTCTGTCTTTATTTAAGTGCATACACCATGTGTTGGAAGACTCCATATAGTGTTGTTGGTGACACTAGTAGCTCTAGAATCCTACAGGCATTAATTGTACTTTTTCGTCTACCTTCTAACCCTTCTGCCAGTTCTTAGCACTTCCAAAGAGAACAGGGGGACCTTAACTCAATTTCAGTGTCAGGATATTGAAAGAAGTTCGGTAAAAATAATACTGTGCCCTCACTTCCATGATGCACTTGTTGAGTGTGCTCAGTACACTTGAATGTGAGTGTGCTCAGTACACTTGAATGTACAAAACACTTGCTTATGCTATTTACCCATGGTTTCATGGCATAAAAGGATCACTCTTCTCTTCTTTAGAAATCTTTAATATGATGAGCTATTTTTACTATAGTTGGAAAGAGAGAACTTTCTCCAAATCATCATTCTGCAAGAGTTTCATTAGGTCATCTTAATCTCTATATGGTTTTTAATGACAGATTCATAGAATGGCTTGAGTTGGAAGGGACCTTAAGCATCATCTAGTTCCAACCCTCCTGCTGTGAGCCATCCAACTGCAACTTCAACTTGCCATCCAACCTGGCCTTGAACGCTTCCAGGAATGGAACATTCACAACTTCTCTAGGCAACCTGTTCCACTGCACTGCATACAATCCTGTTTGCTTCTTTTATGTATGCATGTTATAGCAATTGTTAGTACATAACCATCCAGTATTCATAAAAATGGGATGTTAGATGAAAGATTGTATAATACCTTTATACCTTTAATACTATCTTACTAATTTTTATTCTGATATGCATGTGATATTTTAACTGACAAAATACTCCACCTTAATTGAGGCTCTTTATATCATCTCAGTAGGGTATGTGATTGGTGCCCAAGCACTACACAATCCCTCTTCAATCAGTGATGTAGGATTCAGCAATTTGTCTCATCTCCAAGTTGCATGAAGTGACCACACTGTGAATAGTCTAACTTGTGTATGTTTCACATTACAATCCTACTTTTTTAGGCACCAAATCCACAGTGTCTTCCTTAGTTTCTTTAGCTTTATCACAAGGTGGTATGTTTGGCTTTGTTTTTCTTTTAAATCTTTGTTGTTCAAAGAGAACAGAAAGGGCCTTCATTGTGGAGGTCTAGGACAATACCACGATACATGTTACATTGTAAGTTATTTCTTCATCTTTTCTACATTCACTGCTATATGCAAATTCTAGTCAAACAGACTTGTAAAAATTATGTCTTTGGAACTCTGGACTTCATCTAAGTAACTGTAGCTCAATAGTTGTTTATGTTTGAACATATAGAAATCAAAATGTATTGATTCTGTCTTGCTCAAATAAAGAACCAAAAGTTCTGTTGAGTTGGATTCTGCAGAGTCTTGCAGACTGGCAATATTCAAAATAGTTCTGCTCACAAGAATAAGACTAGTACATTAATTTAAAATTCATATATTTTACAGTAACAGATATGTATATATGCTAGTTTTTACATTCTGTGCTACTTTCAGTTACTGAGGACTAATAAGAAGGAACAGGGAAGAATAAATGTATTAAAAAACATGGGTTTGCTTTCCTCCCTAGGAAATGCAATTCCATTTGTCTGTTTCTTCATGTGAGGAGGAGACACCTTGATTACATATTTAATGTAGACTAACAGCAGCGATTTAGAATCTACAGTAACTTCAAGGTCGTTAGAAGTAGCGTGTGAAGGATAAAGGGAAATGTGGTGCAAGGGTCCCACTACTATTGACAACTGCTCTCTCTGTATCAGTAATCTGCTTTGCAACTACCAAGCTTTCATGGGGTTAAGTTTAAGAAAATTAAGGTATCCATGACTGAAATTTTATATTCAGTCTTGTTTCTTCAGAAAGAATAATTGACATATTTACACAATTACATTTTAGTAAACTATTATGTCAACTTAACTATAACACATATTCTGGTTAAAATACATTAAGCAGCAATCCAGAAGTAATTTAGCTGCTGAAGGCATTATTTTCTATCTAATTATTCACAAATTAATGAATAAAATTAAATTCCAATCACTGAAAAAATGAAGCAATGGTGAGAATCAGAACTACAGATTAGTTAAAGGTATGCAATGCATAACAGAATTAAAGCCTTCTTTTATTCAAATTCAATGCTTAAAAAAGAACAAATCCATCATCTTGAAATTTGACTTGTAGCTTGACATTAAAAATAATATGAGTAGAATTTTCAGTGGGGTAAGCACAAAACTAGTTCAAGTAGTGTCACTCTCAATTAATGTACTCAGGTGGTGTGCCCATTAAAATTCCCACTTGTGGGTTCAGCTCTCTATGCAAATGGGGTCATTACCTGGAGAATTTAATTGGGTATGACACTGGGAGTAGGAATTTTCCTTTCAAAATAAACCTTCTTGCATACATTTTCACTAGAAATTTGATTGTTACATATACTTCGTATTGTTTGGCTCTATAAATATTTACCAAATTGAGAATGTCCTCACTTATTTAGTTTTTTACAGGTGATTCATAATGCATCAAAATGATTTTTAAATTGTTCCATGTATTGCATATGCAAGTCTTGTAACAAAAATCTGTGGTGAAAATGTATTTTTTGGTGTTTCACATCCTTTTAAAGTTGATAGTAATTTTTATAGCATCTGAAACCAAAACTGTAATATTTTTGTAGTATATGTACATGTAAATGAAAACAGGTTATTTCATACTGAACTCCTATCTCATAAATTGTTTGGAAAGGACAAAAACATATTGTGTTTCTAAGTTATATTAACTTCTAACTTTTGCTGGAAATTACTTGGCATAATCATTTGTATAAATAAGGCTAGTACTGAAAGAGATTAATCCCAAAATGTGCACACAAATCTTGTGGAAACACAGGAGTACATGGTTGGAAAAAACTTCTAGAGAACTTCCAGTTCAGCAGTCTAAGCTGAAAGAATATCCAGAATCATGCTCTTGGAAACCTCTGATGGAGGGAATTTTGGACACTAGAGATAATTGTCACCAGTGCTACAGTAGTTTTATAGATAGAAAGCTTTTTTTTAACACCCCATTTAATATTATTTTCATTTCTGCAAGTAAGACTGATGTACCTATGTTCCATTCCCAGTGGATGTGTAGAACAATCACCATTCTCTTGTATCACTTTCATATATTAACCTTTCATATACTTTTATATACTCCTATCTGTTTTTTTCCTGCCTAATCCAAAGAAATCTAGTTCCATTTTTGTCAACCTGTCTTTTTCAATACAACATTAATTTCGGACACTAAAAACTGTATGAGCTATGCTTCTCATTTCAAACTATCACAAGACTCAGAGAGCAGGCATTTTTTTTCTGCTAATAAGAAACAGAGATGTTGGATGGTATATTGAGATAAGAGATATATTCACGTCTATAAACATGCATGGATTTCGGTAGCATGAAAGGTGACAGTATTTCAGTTGCACCCTAACTTCTGTAAAGGGAACAGTCCAAAGAATCAACATTGTGATCTTCTACATAAACCCTTGAAAGATTTTCATGGGGTTTGTAGAACACTTTTTAAAATTTCCAGGATGGAGACCTGCAAGTACTGTCTTAGCAAATAAACTGAGAAAATGATTCTACCATGTCATTAAAGCTTATCTCCATTTGTTACTTTTGTATTTTCACTCCATCTCAGCTTTCAGCTGCTTGCCATTTCTTTTCAGCACTCAGTTTACTAATCCAGCATCCTCTGTGTTTTCACTAAAACTTCCTGTCCAGTCCTGTTGGTTCTCACTGCTTCTTTGATGCTTAATACGTATTTATGAATTAAAAAAAAAAGCTACTAAAGACTGATGTTTTTCTTATTAAATTTACCTGTAACTTTGTAGTAGCCTTGCACTATGGTTTTAAGAGCATGGGTTAGTGTGGATTTTAACATAAAAAAACTGTATTTCAAAAGGTTGATGCTACCTTACTACTCCTCATGTTCAAAACTGGTAATTAGAAGCTCATTTCATTCACAGGCAAAATCATTGGTAGCTTGATCTGAAAATAATGACAAATTAAATTATAGAAAAAGTACCAATGTATGTCAATATAGTTTTATGGAAAATACTTCTCAATTATTCATTAAAGAGGATAAAAGTTTGTCTGATAAGAATAGTTGTATAGCCATAATGTAGTTGATTTCTTAACACTTTTGACTGAGGACTTATATGACATCCTGATTTGCAATATTATACTTTAATATGTGCAGGTGATGTAGACTGAAACCAAGTAACTGATAGGTCTCAATCAGTAGTTGTCAAACGAAAATGTTGTTAAAAGGGTGATTTTAGAGAGGTTCTGAGGAAATTGGTACTGTGCCTGCCTCTCTTCAACTTTTTAATCACCGATCTGGAAACATTTCTAGCAGAATTTGTAGATGAATCAATAGTTGATGGAACAGTAAATTAAATACGTACCTTTTCACGAGGTGCTTATTTAGAGCAATCTGAACCTGGTAGGATGGACCTCTTCTGAGAAAATGTTTTTCCATGCTATGAAAGGGAAAGGAAATATTTAGAATTTACTTCATAGAAAAAAAAGATTAATTTTAAACACTTTGAAAAGATCAGAGGGTCATGGTGAAGAAGATACTGAACAATGGTTTTCAACTGAAATGCTGTGGCCTTTCGTGCTGACCTTTCAATATTTAAATGGGTCATGCAGTAAGTGGAAGCAGAGAAGAGCATGTGCTAAGGAAATCAGTTTCAGAACACTACTTTCTGTCCTTCACGTTTTGAAAAACAGAAATAGTCCATAACAAAACAATAAAAATTACTTAGAGACATAAAATCACTTTAAAATAGAGAATTGCAGAGCTTATTCTACTTAGGTTTATCCAGCAGAAGACTGAGATGTGACTTCATCACACTGTACTGGTATCTTCACAGGCACAAATTACAGTGCTTTGAACCTCTTCTTATTCTGCCAAAGACATGCAGAAAGAGCTAAAATGTAAAGCCAAAATAAAATGGATGTCCAATTTCTTACCTGAATGTAGCTGTGAAGATAGTAATGAGTGGAACAAACTATCAAATTCAGCATTTCATTACACGCCTCCTGATAGTCTTGACCCACAACTGATGCTTTTCTGAAAGATATGCTTACCCTTAAAAGTCTCTGTGTGTGTATACATACATACATACATACATACATACATACATATATATATATCATATATAGAGAAAAAAATGTAGTGAATAAATGCTGAACTGGGTAGAATTTTATTCCTTTTCATATTAGAGAGGTTAAATGAGATGGTGCAGTAATACCTCATGGATTTGTTGTCAAGTGGCAAGAATAGATTATTCTAACTGCAAATGGGGTTCATAGAATTCTTACTTATGTCAAACCTTAAAATAAATAGAAATAAATGTTTTTTAAAAAAAACACTTTTATTGGCACAATGTCTATATATTTTAGGTGTGTAAGGAAAGTAGTGGCATTCTGTACTTTTCATCAGCTGTGCTGAGAGAGATTATCTAATGAGGAAGTGACGTTTTCTAACCTGTGCTCTGCAAGGAAGATACATGCATCAGATCCACAGTTCTCTTGGGTCCACAAGGTGGATTGCTCCTTGACTGTCTTCCCATAATAGGTTCTACAGCATCTCCGTGGGTTGGGGTTTTATTCGCTGGGATTTTTTTCTTGCTTTTCTTCTTTACCCTTGCTGGTGGGAGTATGAGAAGTACCAATATCTAATATTGTAGTAACAAAGTCTAATCTAATAAAGTGGACTTTAAATGGTGCTGGGTTTTTTTTGCCACTGCAGGATCTGCACAACACAGATATGTATGTCGTCTCTCACAGAAGCTGTCTGGGATAATGTGGTGGTCACAGATGATTAGATGATTCCCATACCAACATTCAAATATAGTGAATGTAGGTTATAATTCTGGACTAATAATTCAAATAAAGATTAATTTCTATTGCAAAAATGTAAAACACATTAAATGTTAATTTCAAGGGCAAAATGAAATTGAAGTCCCTAAGAAAATACCTTAAATTGGATGAATTACCTGTAAAACAAACATCATAGATAAAAAGCGAATTTACTTAATATAAAAAAAGTTAATAAAATGGGCTGTGAAAGGAAGATAAGCACCAGCGCTAAGATAAATAGTCCACTCACACCGAAATAAAGCATGAAAGTTCATCTATGCTATAAAAGTTTATGGAAAATTTACAAGATAAAGTGTATTCCGGTGTATTAAACAAAGGGCCAATGGGATTTGTGTGTTGTGAGCTGCCAGTAGGCTCATCATAACTGTTACAAATCTACTCTGAAATGTTAAAAGAGCAAAAATACAGAGCTAGAAGGTCTAATTCCTCTGGGATGGGGAAAGGAAGTGGATACTGACTCTTTTCTTTGTACACTATCCTTCCACACGTTGCAATGCAGGAAATTATAGAGCAGGTGGAGAGGTCAGACGTGTGTAGAGACTTCACTGCATATTTCACTTCCCTACTCCTTAGTTAGAGGTTAATATAATGCTGTGTTACATTGATTCAGCAATACTTTTGCATTCCCCTACTCCAGGAGAAATTTAACTCACAAACTATACCATTAGGTTTATTTATTTATTTATTTCCCTCAGGTTTCCTTGGTCCTGGGTTATCCTTAAGGGAGTCAAGTGGTAAAATGAAAATTGACCCCTATGGAAATCATTAGTAGTTTGTTAGACTGTGTTATGAGACATACAGGGATTTCTCCAAAGACCAAAATGAATTTTACACTTTTCTTATCCTGGTTTCCAGAGAGAAAAGGGCTAAATAATCCACTGTGATGTATATGCTTGCATATGTGTTTAGCCATTTTTTTATTCAGTACTAATAACTTGTGAGCCTGTTGGTCACATTTAAACCCAGTGTAAGGTGAGAGCAATTGAAAAAAAAACCAAAACCCAAAGCAAAAAACAAAGGAGAATGGCCTTACTCTTACCCCACTGAGAGGACACTTTGATCAGCTCTTATAAGCCATAAGGGAATCCATGGAAGGGAGACTTACTAAAAATGTTTAATTGTGGAAAAACCTACAGCTGAAATTCACATTTTATTAAATGCACAGGAGTCAAACTGAGTGACTGAAATCACACAAATGAAAAGTACTTCTGCTGCTCATGGAACAAGCTGCTTTGCGTGGTTTAAGCTTGACTCTCCTAAATATGAATGGTTTAAATTACTTTCAAAATAATTCCTACTTCTTTGTCTCTGGTTTTGTAACGTTTACTTTTGGAAAAGTTATGGTATTCCCCTTTAATGATTCAGGTTCCCCCTTGGGCGCTCTCCCTTGCAAATAGCTTTCTAAATCCATTGTTCGAGGGTAGTCTTCAGGAATAAAACTAGAAATGACTGAAAAAATAATTTGGTAGTGGCTAAGAAAAAAACCCTGAAGGACTGAAAAAGAAACTTTGTTGTTATTAACACATTAGTTTGTTTATTTTCTTTTTACCAATAACAGTCTTTGACTCAAGACTAAATTTTTAAAATTTTTGATCCACATAGCATGCTGAAGCAAGTTTTTGAATTGTCTTCTACTTAAAACAATAAATAATAACTGCATAATTGTGCTCACAGTTAGCATTAATAAAATATTATATGTGTAATTTTTACGACTAGAGGTATCGCTGTGGTTGTCATATTTTACTGTACACATAGCTTGATTGTTGCAGAGTAGACATCTGCCAGAAACATTTCAGTTTAGCATGATGAATTTACTGTAACCCTGTCAAAAATCACATTGCAATGCCAAAGTATCACTTTGAATATAGGTTGAAAAACAGAAATAAGTGTGTTGAGGAAGGTTTTCAAATTCTCTCAGAATCCAGTCATTACTGCTGTTATGGCTGGGCACGTAGGAATGCTACTGCTCCATGGGGGATTCCTGGGAAGTGAGCATTCCTTACTTAATCGGGTTAGTGCAAAGCAAGGTCCTGTTGACTGTAGATGCCCTGCATAGTCTATCAGCACTCCAACGAGGATGCTGGTGCACAAAGGGCAGGCAATTTGCAAAAAAGTGTAAAGACTTTTTGAGGACTTTTGTGAAAATTTAAATGGAAAGGGCACAATTGTTTGTGATATCTTCTGTGCTGATTGTATTTCAGATACTTTATTTTTTTACTAGTTATGTATGAAACACTTTATCCAGTGCTGCTTGGGTTAATATGCATATTAAACTCTTGTGTTTGAATTATTTGGGCCCAATTCTGAGCTCAGATAAGGAACAGACAAGACTAAGGAAAAAGCTGACTGGAGGCTTAATGGAAATTCTCTAGGATCCTGACATTTCAAGAAATAGTGTATCAGGAAAGGTAAGTACTTCTGCATCTTTGATAGAAGATGCTTCACTGTTGTATGTAGTTTAAATAAATGCAGGATAGCTCATTTTTTTTCTCAGGTTAGATCTTTTTGTATTTTCAATAGAGGCCAAAGGTGTTCTAGCATGTATCAAATAGAAGCTAAGATATGATCCTGGGATGTAACTCGAACACCACATTTGTATATTTTATAAAACTGTTATTTATGAAAGTGAATTATAAATCTGCATCTGTGTAGGCCCACTGTCTGCCTACCTGTATGAATATTATCATAGCCTTCAGACTTGAATTAAGGGGATCATGTCAATATATAGTCTTCTTTAATGGACATTTAAACCATAGACAGCAGAACTGATTGCTCACATGTAGATACAATTAGTGTAAATGACTATTTCCTGACATTAATATACTAAACAACAGACATGCGTTGTTTTCTTTATTATAATTTTCTATTGTTAAGCTGATTTCAAACACTGAATATAAAGATCTGATGGCAGAGTAGCAAGGGGAACTTCATATAAAAAAAACTTCACAGTTGAAACTAATATTAAATGGAGGAACCTGTATTTTTCTCTTACCTTTCCTTTCTCAGAAATGTGCCTCAGGGTGCTGGGACAGATGGAGCCAGGCAACTGGAGAGCAAAAAACCCCAAAATCCAAACCAAAGTGAAACGAATACCAAAACCTCCTGAGAGGTAATAGCCTGGAAAACTGAAAACTGTGTTCAAAAACAGCCAAAGAGAAAATTTCTTTGTTCCTTCAAAGTGCTTTGGTGAGGTATGTGGGAAAGTGCCTGTCTGTAAACTTTCCTTTCAATATCTACAATCACTGTATTTATGTCTATACAATGTATTGCTATGTGCCTGTAAATGTTAATATTTATACTCATGTACATATACATGAGTTCCTCTCTAACTAAATATTCTTGCTTGGACTGTTTATGGCTCACCTCTACTCTGCCTTGCTCCTGTGAATAACCAGCCCAACGTACTGACAGACTGACAAGACACCCTATTCTGCTACAGCTGAATTAAGGCTAATACACATTACGCACAGTGCTGCCTGACAAATTGAATCAGCTGCTCTAAGTGATTTTGCCTGTTTCAGAGTACTGGGAAACTCAAAGGGCATCAAGTCAAATTACACATTGATCGCTGTTTGCCCTGTAGCTTTTGCACACAGAAGGAATCACATACAACACTTAGAAGATTAGTGGAAGAGACTGCATCAGGGGAATATCACATGTAAGCATGTACAAGTTGGACTTCTCTGGTTGGTAGTAACATTGCAAGTCTAGCCATCCAGGAAAGAGCAAAATTTATGTTTATGTGTGCTTCCCATTTGACACAGACATAGACTTCATCATCCCTTCTGTAGAGTTTCTAATTTCCAACTTAGCCATTTGTGGGTTTTTTTAGGGTTATTTTTCCTTCTTCAAATAAACAAAATGTCAGAATATCACAAATTAGAGGTGTGTCTAGTTGGGTTTTTTTTAATGTAGAAATACAAATCCATATGTATTAATGTTAATTAGCTGCTCAATATTAGAATATCTTTAACAACAGACATCACTGATCTACAACTGTATGATTTACAATTATCCAGAGTTTGGGTGACAGACCAGTAGTCAGATGCTTGAGAACACAACTTTTATTTTCAGTCTTTTCTTTGGAACAACAGAGGTTAAATAGTTCCCTAAAAAGCAGTGGCAAAAAAAGAAAAAGTCAAGAAAGCAAAGATTCTCATATGAAAGGAGGTTGTAGCCAAATGGGGGTCGGCTTCTTCTCCCAGGCAATTAGCAACAGGAGAAGAGTATATAGTCTTAAACTGTGCCAGGGGAGGTTTAGGTTAGACATTAGAAAGAAATTCTTCACAGTAAGGGTGATTAGATATTGGAATGGGCTGTCCAGGGAGGTGGTGGAGCCACCGCCCCTTCAGGTCTTTAAGGAAAGACTGGACAAGGAACTTTGTGCCATGATCTAGTTGATATGGTGATGTTTGGTAAAAGGTTGGACTCCATGATCTCAAAGGCCTTTTCCAACCTAATTGATTCTGTGATTCTGTGAACTATTTATTCCAATAGCTGACATTTAAAAGACAATGCAATATACTATACAGCTTACAATGATATACCAGGCGTCAGCACAAACGCTTATCTTTGTTTCATTAACAGTGCTTGCATGAGCTGGGGCCTCCTCCTTCTCCTTGTTGGGCTGACAAGCAAATTTTGCACTGACTCATAGAAGAATAGAGTCACAGACTCACAGAATCATCAAGGTTGGAAGAGACCTTTAAGATCATCAAGTCTAACCATCAACCCAGCACAATCACTGTAACCCCTAAACCACTAAACCACATCACCCAGCGCCAGATCCAGGCGTCTCTCAAACAAAACCAACTCACGGCATGTTTCTCAGAGGAGTTTCATAAATATTACTAAAATAATTTAAATAAGCCTCTGTGTACTGGATCTCAGTTTACTGATTTGTTATTTATGTAGAGTAGGATAAAGTTCACCATGAATCTATGTGTTTCAGCCTTTCTGAATGGTCTTCCAAGCATTTAGTCCACTAAATGATGATGAAGTTTTTAATTCTTGTCTATTGCTGTGTAAATATTTGTTCCAGTTTTCTTACAGTTAGTTATTAAAAGCACTAACACAATTTCTCTAGAATTTCATTTCTATTTCTAAGAAATGAGTCACTTCATTTCTATTCTTGCTGTACTATCTTACAGTCATAGACTTGGTAAACATATCAAGAAAACATGTTCTATCCCTACTTCTATGAACTGAGGTTGCCAGTCAATGAGAAGTGACAGCAAATGAAGCTGAAGTGTATGTACACACTTCAGGGTTGCTTCCTGTCACATTCTGTGTTTTGGACACATCCTTTACTTCTTTCACCTAATGCTTGCTACTCAGTCATGATCAATATTTTAGGAAGAATATGCTGCTCAGAACTCTTCCTAACACAATTTCTGTTTGTTTGCTTAGGTTGAAAGTTTTTTTGTTTGGTTTGTTGTTTCAGTGAATTCCTTCCACAGAAGGAAAGAAAACTTTCATTTTCAGTAGCGTTCTTCACCAGATATGAAGGTGGTTTGGATTCAAGGACTAATAGTCTTTTGACTTGACTTAAAAATCTACTGTATCTGTTGTTTAAGGTCAAATGTCTCAATAAAACCTTCCATAGAAGTGACTCGTTATCTTGTACTTTTATCAGGTCCCTTCTGCAGTTTTCCCCCCCAGCTTTCTTGATTTCAAAAATGACAATGATGGTATTTGAGTTTTCTGGAAATGTCTGCACTGTGATGCATGTTGTGAACAGAGGTGGTTTTTTTCTAGTTCTGCTTCTGGGCTTCCTCTGATCTTTTTAATGTACAGTGCAGCGCTGTCTTCCCTAGGCAGTTCTCTTATCATTTTCTTAACTTGTTCTGTTCCTCATGCAGAGGTAGCTTGTGGAGCTATGTAAAGGAATCATTCACAATAGTAGCTAAACTGCAGAAAAACATTTCTAAGGATTCAACAAAAATGAAGAATTATGAACATTTGTCCTTTTTTTAAGCTCAAAATGAGGAAAAGTGAAGGTCCCACAAGCCTCCAAAAAGCCCTGCACCTCAACCTGTCAAGCCAACAAAAGTTTTACCCATTATAAATGCAGCATTCTTCTCTAGGAATTGCTTTGCTTAGGGCTGTATTAAGGTCATAATGAGTAAACAAAAAGACTTAGACCAAAGCTAAACATTTGTTGATAAACACATATTTTAAAAACTTGAACACCTTTTCTTTCCTCCCCATCCCTGCATGCACCAGCAAATCACCATCTTTATTACAGAGCTAATACGCAACAGGAATAGATTGATGTTCTCTCTGGAACATAAGATATTTCATTTTTGAATAAAAATCCAATTGTAGGGGTTTAAATCTGTTTTTCAGTTATTGGTACTATATGAATTGCTGAATTTAATCCTCTTGATTTAAGTTTGGAGTTTTGCTCCCTGCCTTAAATCACAGTTGTGGGTGCTAGAGCTCCTGTGAGCCAGACAACCTGCCTCCTCGTGGGGCTTGCAGCATTCATCCTGCCACTGAGAGAAAATCTATGTTTTATCTTCCCCCCATTTTGGCTTCCCTGGTATATGTGTTGTAAATATTTACTTTTTGTGTTGATTTGATTTCTTGTTGTAGCTACTTTGGTCTTGAACCAGTGTTTACTAGCAAAGCAAGAAAGAGATATTCAAAGATATTATCAAATAGATAATATTTCATCTTGAAAAGTAGCTGGTGCTTATCCTGAAGTATTCGAATCATATGCTTGAGGCCACAAAACACCTTGCTGGAACAGCTTATAGTCCTACGTCTGTGTGCAGGTCTGTCCCCATAAGCTTGATCATACACTAATTGTTCAGTTTCTTTTCTGCTTAATATCAAGTGTTTCTTACTTACCATGAAATTATTAGACCATTAAACTGGACCTGCAGCTTTTTTTTTTCTGATTTTTTTTTCTTATAGTGCTGTGTTTATACATTAACTGTTTCAATTTGGTAGGACCAAACTAACTGATACTAAAGAAGCATTTTTAACCTGCTACCTGGTGTTTTGTTATGCCTCAAGATGGAGATTTACCTTATAAATTTCCAGAAGAGGCAGCCAAACTAAGAACCCACCAAAAACTGGGAAATTGACCCAATTGTCCTTTTATTCTACTGGTGATTTTAACAGGAACATTGGTGCTATTTGAAAATCAGAGAAATTACAACACTTGTGTAGCAACCGACTACACCTTTCCCCATCATACAAAAAGCATGTTTTCCCACAGATGGTTCAACAGTGATTTGGGATTTGCTTTTTCTAGTGTTACCTTGCTGTGTTTATTTATCTTAATCTCAAGTGTCTTTATTTATTTATTTTTCTTTCCACTTTATTACACTGTGAAGTGTTTAGGCCTTTTTCATGGTTGTTCATGACAGTCTTTTTTCTATTTTCTACCCTTATTCTTTTCATCACACCATGGCCAGTCAGCTAGTCTCTCAGAAAGGAGTTAACTGGAACTTGAGTACTTTTCCAGTCAAAGGACAAAACTATTCTTCCTGCAGCCTGTATTTCAACAATGAATAAAGTGAAGTTTTGTGGTCAACATTAAATAAAAACACATGTTTTCCTGCAGCTGGATTCTTCCCACAGCCGGTGCTGCAAGTGGCAGCTTTTAAACACTGGTGGTACCGCAGCCCATGGTTTTGCAATTGCAAAACTCTCCTTTTGGTTAAATTTGAGTTTATGGCTATCATTACAAAACTATCAAAATAGAAAGCACTTTTGCAGCTTCTTGCTTTTGGAATTGCTGCTGGGAAATCAGTGGAGCCCAGTCTTGTTATTTTATGTGTACAGAAAGCAGAAAACCACTCGACATTGTTTAGCAGCACTGCTCTCCATTTCACTAGACCTCCCATCCCCCTATCCTGGGATATCTTCCTTTCTGAAATTAGCATAGTTCTCTAATAGTGGAGTTGTATAGCTTGTAAAAAATTATGCTAATCTTGTTGTTTTAACAGCTGCATGTGTTAGTGTTCACTTCCTATGTTGATCTTGCAGAAGGTGCCATATCTTAAACCCTCATCTGAAAATGTTATGAGCTTGTCATTTTTTTTCCTCTTGACTCACATTTCAAAGAGATTTGCTTCTTTTTATCATCCTGTCTGCTTTCCCATTACAATTTTACATTATGATATTGAAGCAGTCTTTGATCGTTTTGTAGTTTGTGTAGGTCCTTGTGTAATATGTTCACTTGCTTGTCTAGTAGCATGTTCACTTGGCGGTCTAGAAGGCTGCATGTCAGTGACACAACCTGCACAAGCATAATCTCATCTGCCCCAGTTTTCTGAATAGCTGGTGTATTTTGTCTGATGTGCTATATAAATTGTCTGAGTGTTTGGCTGAGCCCCTTTTGATAATTAATATATTATTCACCTGGGATTTTTATAAATAAATTTACTCCACTTTTTCCTACTCTTCCTGAATAATAAGAATTGGATATGCACAGAGTACTGTCACTATATCTTCCCATTTTCTTCCCACCCTCTACACTGACATGATTTTACCACAATGATAGAAAAATCGGTGTTTGTTATGCTACTGATAGTTAGCATATGGTAGTTTACTTTACTGTTGTCAACAATGTTCACTCTCTTCAAGCACTTGTGTTAGCATCCTTGTACAGGGACTGTTCTCTTAGAGATCTTTTGAAACAGAAAATGTGCTTGTTATACTGGTAGAGGTCAATTACATTTAAGTTATACATTTGACTGAAATGAAGAAAGTTAGTGAGAGAGGAACAAGTGTGACTGTGAATCTGTGTGACAGAATCTGTTTCACTGTGTTTATGGGCAAATACCACAGACTGTCTCCCCATTGCACCCATTAGACTGAGTTTTGGAGGTTGTTGACTTGTAAAGTTTATTTCTAATACCACAGAGTGATGATTTTGCGACTCATTTCTTATCAGGAATATGTGTGAAGTGAATTTATGTGTATTTGCATGTGTATTCAGAATGAATTTAAGAGTAATATAAATAAGACAGTTCTGCAAGCTTCCATTGAAATGTTTGGGGTTTATTTTATTTTATTTTATTTATCTGTTATATTCGGGGAGGAGGGTTTTAAGGGAGGAGGTGGATCCTTTTGGGGAGGGGGGTGTTGGGGGAGGTTTTTTGTTTGTTTTATGGTATTGCCTTACAGAAGAATTTCTGGTTGCTGTGTAATACTTGGGACTAGTGATGGGAAACAGGGAACAGCCAGCAAAGTTCCTGTAGGGAGAGGAAGGGGAAGGAAAGGGACCTAAACTTTCATTTTGGCTGCATTCTACATAGCTTGAAGGCCTCAGGGAAACTTCCAAGTGTTATGGTAGGTAGGCTACAAAGTACTGATCCAGTCGGAAGATAACCAAAGCACAGCTGAGGGTGGGGAGTCTTGAAACTGATTAAAAGTAATCACAGCCCTGTGGCCTGAGGCATGCAGAAAACAGAACCATTAATGCTATCCGGGAATCCATATAATGTCCTACATAGCAATTGCCAGTAAAAGGAAGAATAAATTTCTCTAGCACTTCTTCTTGAAGCCAGGGAATTTCTTATTTCTACCGGTGGGGCGAATGAGAGAATTATCCTGAAGTGTTTCGAGTGTCAGCCCTGATGCTGGTAGGGAGGTGAGAGCTCTGTTGCTCAGAGTGAGCATTCCATATCCAAGGGGTGCCTTGACTTTTTGTGTTTCCTAATTTACAATCCAATTTATATCCATCTTAATTCGTAATCCAATACAAGTTATACTGAGAGATACCAACATCTTATTTTGTGCTCAATGTATTGTCGTATATAGAATAACAGTGGGAGGAAATTGATGCAAAATAATTGCAATAAGATATTTCAATAATGGCTTGTACAGAACCTGCTGGGAATACCCATATACTGTTGATTTCAATAAGAATATTTACTGTAATAAACACAGTAGAGCTCTATTTTTAATTTGATAAAAAGATTTGTGGGGGAAAAAAAGATTAATTACATTACTCTGTTCTATCTCTTGAATTATCTTAGCCCTATGTGGTTGCTCTTAAAATGAACCAATTTATTATTTTCTAAAGAGCAGCTGGGGAACTATTATATGTATATAAAACTGAAAGCAATGTAATTACAAACAGAGGGGCAGAAGTAATATTGTATAGTCACAGTTTAGAAACTGAGCCCTGAGTATCTTAATATATGCCTACATAAATGATTAGTGTTAGTTTGTTTCAGCATTTATCTCAATGGGATGTTTTAGCCATAGCACATTTATTCCACCTGTTGGTAAACCTATAAATCACTTCATTCATATTTCTTCTGTGATTTTTTCCTTCTAATATGTACCAGTTTTCATGCCTGCATGAAAATAAGTTCCTTATTTTCATGAACACATAAAAATAGAGCAAATCACAAAGGAAGTCAAGAGCACTTGGAATAGATTTTATGAAATGTAATTGTTAAAAAAAACCACAAAGATGACATTTTAGGAGTTTTTTCAAGCTCACATTTTTATGTATGCATTTGAAATATAAAACTAAGTTAGTCTTTGTGAAATATGTTTCAGCACTGAAAGATGTACATATGTACCCTCCGAATAACTCTGATTTTTGTGCTTGGTACACAAAGTAATTATGTGTGTGTTGGGTAATGATACAACCATTGCCACTGGGTGTAATTAACCTACATAGATGCCATATACAGTATCTGCCCATGAATTTTTAAGGGTTAAAATTATAGAGAATTTTATTTTTTTACTGCAGATGACCACTGTCTTTAAAAATAATGGTCATAGTTTTAGAAATCAGGGTATATTAACACTTCTTAGCAGAAATAATTCTGTACAAGTGTCATAAATTGTTACTCTTTTGCATTATTTAGCGTAGCTCAGATAGAGTGCTTTGAACTAGAGGATTTTTTCTCACTTTAATAAAAATACTGAATTTTCCTTATTTTTCCAGTGTCATACATTTTATAGTGCTTCCTTATTAATGCCTTTGTTTTAAAAATGGGGCAGACAGACTCCTGATCTCAGCAAATATCTTAGTGAGTATACTTTTGCTTTGGGGCAAGCACAACTTAATATTCATAAATCTTGAAATGCAGAGGCAAAACGTGAAGAGAATCAACGTAGATTCTCAAGCATTAGGTATTGGGGCTAAATATCTGATGTGAACAACTTATCAGAGGATTGGCAACATTATTAAAGCATCATGTAAGAACCAAGCTATTTCTAAGTTTCAAAAAAACTATGGAAAGCTCCCTAGTACTAGTTGACATTTCAATAAAATATGGCTAAGAAGAAAATACCTCATATAAAAAGATCTCAACAGACTAACATAAAATGAAACAATAGAGTAGAAACCAGTGCAATAAAGTAAAAATAATGTAATGTAATGATGCTTGAAATCTGAAAATCAATTAAAGCTGTTTTTTAAATTGACAAGCAAATAGTTTGTATCATAAAAGATACAACAAATCACATGTGTGTATGGTTTGAAAAATATTTATTTCTGATTGATGAAAAAGTCTCAATAGGTGCCCATATTATGTGGTACTTGCTCCATAGCCATGTTAACATTAAAAGTCATTGTCTCAATTTGTACTATGGATAAAAATTTGAAGGCAAGTATAATAGAAAATAGTCCATAACAAATATCCATCCCTCTAACTGAAGCTCAGAGTTGCACTTAAGATGACCCAAGAGAAAAGCAGCCTTTGTTACATATTGATGACTAGGAAGTCAAGACTGTGACAGATCAATGGCAAAAGCCAGTTCCCATGTCAACATACCTTTGGAAAAAGCATTCTGCCAGCAGTTCTCTCTCTTTGATACTAAGGAGAGCCTGCATTCTGCATTACAGAATCACAGAATATGCCAAGTTGAAAGGGACCCACAAGGATCATCAAACCCAGCTCCTGGCCCTGCACAGGACCATCCTCAAGAGTCACACCATGTTCCCAAGAGTAATTTGTGGATAATATGGACACAGGATGGTATGGAGGCAATGGGGGGCAGTGTAGATACCAAAGTCTTATCTAGAGTTGTGCATAGGACACTTGATTATGGGGTTTTCTCAGCTGCTTCAGAATCAGTGGGATTCTGGTTGGAAAAGTTCTGTGATTACCCCTAAGTGACTTTGGGAATATGAGCTGTTTTTCAGTGCACGATGTGTGTCCCCTTCTACATTTGATTCAGAGAAAATATGTATTGCGTCCAAGTCATTTATGAGGCACCTGTCCTGCAAACCTATTTGCAGGCACAGAATCCTACTTCTTTAGCACAGTTCATGCCTGGGAACTTCCACATTTAATGACCTATGTCAACTAGACATTTTGTCACTGTCACTCTAAAGAATTCTATTGAGGATGAACAGGAAGGAATGGAATCTGTCTTTCTCAGCTGTGATGGTTTTGCTGCAATAAAAAGCATTAAATTTTTTTTTTCCTTAGTGAAGTCAGCAGGTCCTGCTCAGAATGCTCAAAAGGACTGGCTCAGTGGAATAAAACCGTGCTCAGAAATGGTAGCACTTCAGGACAGAAGAGAAAAAAAGACTTGAGAAGTGCAGGACTACTCCATTTTACCTGTGGCTCATTGATGTTAGTTAGAGTAGTTTGTCAAATTCCTATTCCTTTGGTGATCATTAGTGATATTTTCTGGAATATATGGCTTTAATTTCTTTTCTTTGTGTATATATTTCCTTGTTTTTTAAATTTATTTGAACTTCATAGAATGGTATTTGAGTGGGTTGATACCAAATGATTAATTACACTAGTGAAAGCTGTAAATCTCTGAAAGCAGATAAGTGAAACACGACACTGAAATGTGCATAGAGAGAGCCATTTCACAACTCTGGTAAAGGTTTCTTTGTATTTATCTTACTACAGGGAAGGCAAAATCTACAAAGTTCATGTCCTCATAGGACAGCTAATGGTACCAGAACTACAACTTTGTAATGTTTCTGCAGCACTCTAGGAGTATGACCATCCCAATAAACATTGAAATTACTTTAATATTACTTATTATTATTATTCCTTCTTAGAAACTACAGCTATCTGTATATGTGAGCACAATTTTGCAAGATTTTTCAGTGTTAATTTTGGAGCTGTGAAGATTTTATTTTTTTATTTATTTTGAGCAACAGAGATTTGAAATGTTCTCTGTTATGTGTGCTGTGAAAAACACCATGATCTAGTAGATAAAAGATTTTTGTGCCTCATATTTCCTCTACATATTTTTTATAGTTTATTTAAACTTTTGGGGTGTACTAGTGTGGTTTTGCCTACCAGCAAAATTCAGAGCTATGCTTTAAGTAATTCCCTGGCATTTCAGCATCAATAAGGCAAGTTTATGAAAAACATTCGTCTTATTCTTGGCAAAAAAATATTTTTGTCCTTAAATCCCCAGGAATGAATGTATGTTATTTAGCATATAGAAAGGTGTAGAAGCCTTTCAGAACAGAGTTAGGCATATAAGTACTGTAACAAGGAAAGCTTTTGGCCTGGGGAGTGCAGGAGAACATGAAGACCTGTCAGTCAACCACGGACTGACACCTGGTGCTGGCAGGGGTAGAATCTGCCTGCCTGGGCTCTTCCTAGCCCTCACCTTCCAAATTAATTGAAGTCAGCAAGACAGCTTGCCCATTTCCTTAATTGTTCATAACTTTAGAACTGCATGATCTGAATTAATACATTTCTTAGCAATGTAATAATGTAAAATGACAAACTTTGTTAAGATTAAATTGTATCTTTAAATTATTTAGAGGTCTTAATTGTCCCTTAAAAAAATCACTTTCATAAAACACGTAATTGTGTTTTTATAGAAGAAAATATATATATTCTGACTGTTGCGACACTGTAAAAGTTTATCTAATTAACTGTTTCTGGACAATCCTTTCAAAAAAATATATGTGGGCATGATTTTACTTGGCATGAGTTGTCTCAGATTGCTTCTACAAAAAGAAGTAATCTGAGACAACTCAGATTACTGAGACAACTTAGATTACAACTCAGATTACAACTCAGATTCAAAAAGAATGGCCTAATACAATGAATCCTGTAAATATTCAAGATGGTTCTTTGAGTGTGTCAGAATCCCATGGGTTGAATGGATACATCACATTTTACTCTTTTCATATAAGTTGGGGTTCATGTTGTTTAACTTCAGCCATTACAGTGAGGCAGCTGGGCTCCTTCCATGATCTGCAGAAGCAGAGGGGCACTTCCAGAGAGCAATGCATCTTATATGAAATTGGTCTTCTAAGACAGAAGAAAGATGGAATCAACTCTAGAAATGGCCATTTCTCCCATTGACTGTAGCCCTAGAAGTCAGATTAGAAAAGTTAATGAGAGGAATTTCACTTAGTCTGTCTTAGTTGGAAAATTGTACTTTTTGCTACAAAGAGCATATCTCAGCTATGAGCCATGACTGGATGATGCTACACATTAATTTTCAATAGGTTTCCCTCCGTGCTGTGAAATAATCATTTAATAAAGCTTTCGGGGGCAGTGTGAACCTTAGAAATATAGCTTTAATAGATCTGTTGCCTGGGAACTTAAATCAAGGTTTATGTCCAATGCCAGTATTAAGATAAAGACTCCCATAGGAGGCCTTTTCCCTTGTGTAGGTTGTAGACAATATGAACCAGTTTTGGTCATATTTTTGTTAGGGGGAATGTTTACAATAGTGCTCAGTGCAGACCTGTGATGGAGAAAAAAACCAACATCCCAGTTTAGAAGATATATAAAAATACCAAATGATAATATTTCCACTGATGAAATCCATCTTGTATGATCTGATTACAAACCTTAAGAGGAATTGAAACATACTGTGTTACTTCTACTCCTTGTGTTGGTTAACAATTTCGAAAGTGGTATGTTTTAATACAGAAAATACTAAAGTGCTTTTATGACCTTGTTATGTGAATTACTGTTAAGTAAGTTATGACTTTCTTGCAATTTTTAGCCAGGGAACCAGATCTTCCTGTCAAAAGGGGCTGGAAACAGGTCACTTCATTGGAGCTTTAGAGAATACAGCATGAAAACAGCTGTAGCACCATACAGGGTGTTGATACAATGTTTTTTCTACTCTCTACTTACCTAGTGCTAAGAGCTATGTTGGAGAGAACCTTTACATCACTTTTTCTCTGTTTAGAGACAAGAAAAACAGTTGTGTCTTTGGGCTCCATGAACATCAGCAGTCCCTTTATGATGAGATTTTGTGCAAGGTCTGCAAATAGATTAGTAAGATGCATATGAGAATTATTATATGCTTTCCAGTACTTCTGCAGTGGAAAGTGGTAGCCAAAAGGTTCATCACAAATTCTTGATGAAATAGGTTCCCTCATAATGAGGCTTTGAATCAGTGACTGGATCCACCTCTGCTTAAACTAATATTTTGTATTACAAGGTGGTAATCGTCTTTAAAGTCTTTAGGTAATACATATTTTTTAATTATGTTCTGTGTAACATAAATAGTAAAAATTCCATGAGCATTTTTAAGACGGTTAAATTCTGATTGGATGAGACTTCATTCTTATTATGTATAGGCAACATACATATGAAAGTAAAAAAGCTTACAAAAATTTACTATTGTTATTTTTAATAGTATATTTAAAAATACCTGGGCAGAACACTGCCTAGTCATACACAACACTAGATTTGAGCATGTAAATAGATGAAGGTTCAGCACGGTGTCTAGAATCCCCAGTCTGAGACTAATGTATAATTAACATAATTAGTGTTTTATTGTTCTTGTAGCAAAACAAATTCAATAGCACTGGTTGGAAAATTGTAAAATTTGAAAGCAGTTTCCAACAGGATAAATTTAAGATTTGATGATGACATCTTAAAAGACTACAATTAGAGGATTAGAGGTGTAGGACTGTCTCATAGTTGACAGGGAATCAATTAGCAAATACTTTAATGACACTTTAATCAATAACAAATAAATTTTTTAAAATCCCTATGACTTAATTGGTCTTTCAAATCTTGGGGGGAAAAAAAAAGCTAATCTCAATCCTTGATTTCCCTTTTGGCAGCTTCTGCAAGTGAGCTGGAAAGTGTCCGTTAAAAAGGAATATTTCAACTGAAACAAATTCCTCTTTCTTTTGTCTGCAAGTGAACTGCACTGTGAAAGGACATGAAATGTGAATGCACTGCCTGAGAGGTTTACTGTAAAAGATAATGTACAATCTGAGGGTAACTATTAACATCTCCATTGTAGAGCAAATATGGTAAAAGGTTGTTGTTCAAGAAACAAGAAGTAAAATAGAGCTTTAGTGTTTTTTAAAGGTTCTCTGTAGGTATCTAAATTTTTCATGTGAGTTGTCTTTGTTGTCCTGTTAAGAGCTACATGAAGAAACTCTTAGTCATTCAGGTGTATGAAGTTATTTACACCAAAATATGTGAGAAGAGAGGAAAATGGCCCTACATTCATTAGTGACTATATTAATTAATATATTCTGATTTTTAAAATTATGCTTCAATTTAGTAAGAGAAATTTTCTTCTAACACTTTTGCTGATTTGAGTTTGTTTATGGACCAAACTTTCAGAAAAAAAAAAATTAAGTAGTCAAATTTGTATGAAACATTGTATGTTTACATTTGTGCATGTAAATTTTCCACAAGGGGGTCCAGATAAGAGGTTACTTCAAAGTTCGTGGTAAAGTAATCCACATTGATTTCAGTGGATTAGTCCAGGCCTTATATGCACATATAGATAATTGCTAACAGGAATTTGAACATACAAACATTGAGGTAACTAGTATTTCGTTTGCCTTTATATATCTGGGCTCCTGGACCAGACTCCTGAAAAATATCAAAAATCTGACTTTCTTGATACCTTCATGTTGTGATAGGCAAAAAAGAAAACTGTATTGTGTATCCTAGTTAGTCTCCTGAGCACTGACCCTTCCTTTGGGATAGAGGATGAACTGAATGATCTCTCCAGATCTTCATAGTTGTTTTCTATTATTTTAATTGTATAGGTGTAAGAATAGTTGATTAGTGGTGTTGAAAGGATGTAAAATAGATGTGCTAATTTATGCTTTTTAAGTTTGATTCATTCATCCATCTCTTTTTTACAAATTTTGGTGGCAAAGTAACCATAAATTCTTTCATTAAGATAGCAGTTTAAAGAAAAAAATTCAAAGTTCAAAAGTGGATTTTTGCAACAAATTTTTATGCATTCAGTGTAATGTGCCATAAAGTATGATTACAGATGGAGTCCTTCTACTAGGAGAAGGTTAGGGTCACAGAGTAGACTGTTGTCATTTACTCTGGACTGAGTCCACTGACTTTGAAGAAGTCCATGTAAATTTAAAATATTGTACTTGATATGTGATTACAGACCACAGACTAGCATTTCTTGAAACTGTTATTTCAAAAATATGAATATGGTTAAATTAATTAGAATTACAGAAATATATCAAAAGATACATACTATATTTTATTATTTACTTCACTGAACTGAACAGGGAAATTGAACCAAAACCCCGATTCAGAACAAGGATGTTTTGTTTTCTTTTACAAAACGTAAGTGTAGCTTTGATTCCTGAAATTTTGTGTGAGGTACATAGAAGAAGAGGGAAGAGATGGGACTGAAAATTTCTGTTTCACCACTTTTCAGAAAATGGTGTGAAAGTCTCCTAAAATAGATCCCTGAAATAGGAACAAGGCCTGGACAAAAAGAGCACAGAAGAGATAGAAAAAGTAACTTCCTAATCCAAGGAAAGTCTTTTTTCCATTTCTTTTCTCTCCTTCTGCTAGAACAGTGTGTGGCTGAAGACCAGAGCCAGGACAGATCTCACCTAGTGCTGTAGATCCATATCTGAATGAGTTACCCCAGCAATTTTGGGAGTCCATAGAGAGAAATAGGCACTTTGGGTGAAATTTATGTGTCCTGTTTTAGCAGAATTGTTGCTCGTAGGTGACTGCTGCTCCCAATATGAAGGCATCATGAAGACACATGAGGAGAGTCTTGGGTCAGAGGAGTGTGAGAAGTTCTATTTCACTATTTGTTTTTGTTTTCAATGGCCAGCTGAGATAGTGTTCTAAACCCGTTTCTTCATTCATGGAAGAGATCTGGGTTTTATATTAAAAAAGAATGTAAGAATCATGTGTCAGAAAACTGGAATGCTGCTACTCCAGCGCTTTTAGTACGGAGATTAGAAGGGCGGTAGGTCATCTTCCCTGTCTCTCTGCTAATAAATGGATAGCTGCATTGCCTAGCTATATCACGTCTTCTGGGGATTTTCTTCAGTCGTTTTAGCTAAGAAAGGCTACTATTGTATGTATAATGTCTTGATCATGCAACACTCTCCCAACAAAGGAGACTTGGAGGACAACTCTTGTCAGACAATACGGCAGGATTTCCATATGAAAATATTTCCACTTCTTACATTTTGTTTCCTATTTGAAATTTTCTGCGGGATACATTTTCTGACTAATTCTGACTACAAATATATTGCAATGAATTTGTTACAGTATTCTAGCCAATCCCAATTCCCAATCCCAATGGGGAAAATAGTTGTCCAAAATAACCATGATGAATGGAACTTCAGGCCTAATTAGGATATTAAAAATGCTAAATTCAGCCAATATAAATTATTTTATTTTAAACACAAATTTTTATTCAATAAAAACAACTCATATAAGTAAAACTGAATATACTTACTCAAAACTCATTTGATGGAAAAAGCAAAGCATTGTTTAGGTAACTTTATTTTCTGCTTGATAGACAAAGTTTTGACTTTTCATTTGATAACTAGGATATTTTAATGAAAATTGTTCTCCCCAGGGATGAGAAACATTTCCACTTGTATGTAAATTTTTATATTCTAAATAAGAAAACAACCATTGTACAGCTTGTAAGAACTGTGAAACAGTTTTATTCTTTTCTAACCCACTGCAGATTTCACTACTGGAAAAGTAAGTAGTTTATTACATTAAGTTAATTTAGATTAATCAGACTATTTTAAAGTTAAAGCTGTAGAACATATTATGTATCTTAATTACACCTTCTGGTTATCATAGTAACAAATTTGAAATTATTAGCTCTCTCAGGAAGTGTCATCTCCCCAACTTACCACCTCGGAAGAACAGCAGGATGTGAATGTTACACACATTCATAACTTGAGGGGATACTTCTGGCTTGCGATACCTTATTTCTACTGACTGCTCTCCTTCACAACCTTCTTGGGCCATCAGGCCGTGTTTCACCGTAAACATGTTGCAGGCTGAAGGTGTTTAGAGGCCTTGTGCTACTCAAGTTAGCACACATTGCACTTTCAGTTCATCAGTAAAGTGCTATACTGCAGCACTGAAAAAGTGGGCAATGATAAACTCACAAATTGCAGTGTTCTCAGGGAGGAAGGAAAAAGGTGGATCTGTAGTATAAGAATGAAGGATACACTGGAAATATACAAAAGACAGGCTCCAAGAAATGTGAGAACAATGAGAAAATAACCATGGATTTCAGTTTCTTTTGGATATGGCTCAGGAAGATAACACAAAATTAATACTATGTAGAACATGATTTATTGCAATAAACACGTACTTTAATATAGAGAACATAAAAGTAAAAATGTGTATCATTGACTGACTTTGGTTTAGTTTTTGTTGTTTTTTTTTCTTTGGATGACAGCAGTATTGCTTTTTCCCTTAAAGCTGACTTCTAATCACTAATGCATATGTATTTTAAACAGAACTGAAGTACATATCAAATCTAGTTACACGTGAAAATCTTATGTAGTATTTTGAGCATGAGGGTAAAGTTTGTGGGAACTTTCTATTGTCAAAGAAGTGTGCAAGCAAACACAATTGTTCAAAAAAGCCTTTGAATAAAAATGCTATAGATAATGCTTTAAATTTTTAAATAGTTTGGGATGGTATTTTTCTGTGATAGTTCTATTCTTTTTGATGTTAGTGATAACATACATTCTATTGATCTGCCTCCCCAATGAACTATTGAAGTTTGATGGTATATCTAATAAAATGTTGCTTAAGTTCACCTACCTTGTTTTTTCTACACTAAGTTATCCCTTCACAAATTATCCCATGTTGAGAGGCAGCAGGAAAAAACCCCAATATTTTCCACTGGTCTTGAAAAAGCAATTAAGAAATATTCCATTTATTCCTCCAAAGCCAATGTTTACCTGTTTGGATATTTTTTATTATTTTTTCTCTCAACTTACAGTATTTTTCAATTTTGCTTATTGCTTTTAAAGTATTTCTATGCTTGCTAGTGTTAGATATTTGTCATTTCCAGTGAATGATAGATTATACGTGAGATTGAGACAAATTGCGGGAAAAAAGAGAGGAAAAATCAGGATCTGCGGCATCATTCACATTTTCACACTATGTCATCTATTTTTTAAGATATTCTTCTGAGAAAAATACATCTATGAAATTACATTATTCTTTAAAAAGTTAAAGTATTATGAACCATTTTTTTCTGAAATCAATTAAATAGTTTAGGATAAATTTGCATAATCATTAAAGGAAAAGGAGTACAGTCTTGGTTGCATTTTTATTGTATATTTAATTGTGCTACAGTGGGTCATAAACCTCCAAATCTCTTTCAAAAAAATGTTCTAAAATACCTACAAATTGTTTCACTTTGCACTGTTTACCCTGAATACACAACCACTTACTCTCACTATGTAATGTTCAGATAGATTTTTGCATGCTGTACTCAGATTTACACAAAGTGAACATATTTGTTGCACTGCAAAAGAAAAATCCCATTTCAAGTTAATCAACATTGGAAACATGGTAAAGATTCATTGAATGAGAAGATTAATTTCTGCTGTAATTTAGGCATGAACATTTACATTTTAAATTATACTTATGTAGGTGTGAATAACGGTTCTATAAAATCCTTTGGTACAGATGTATTGCAATAGAAAATATTATAAAGCTTTAGTTACAGACTGTGTAAAGTCGATATTTCTTAGAAATTAAGATTATTAAAAAAACCCCAAACATAAAATGCATACATAAGAAACCTTTAGTATTATAAGCATTATAATAACTAAATTCTGGAAATTCAAAGTCTCAAACAGTTCTATAACTCATCCTATTCAAACCTAATGCAGCACAATGCAATTTTTACAGTGCCCTTTGTGCTAGTATCCTGGAGCATTTTAAAATGAATAAAGTTAAAATTAGCAATGTAGCACTCAATTTCCTAAAGGAGTTACTTTAGAAAAACTAAGCAAAATCAATGCCTTAAATGTTTGGATTTAAAACACTGCCAATTGAACTCCTTTTATTTCAAGTAGCAAAGTATTCCAAATCTCCTGAACAAAATGTCTGAAGGCTCTACAGGTTTAGGATATCAAAAGAAGTATTTAGGAATTATAAAACCAACATCTATTAATCTCTGAGTGCATACTTTCTATAGTCATGGAAAGTACATGTAATGGCTGGATAGATCTATGCAGCAATCTCTGCATCAAATAGTAAGCTAGTAGTTTATTTGCATTTCTATCACACATTTCACCTGAAGACCTCAAGCTGGTCCCTCTGTTAATTCCAGCAGAACAGTATAAAACACTTAAAAAATACCACAGTGAACTGCAGTAGTATGCTGCAAAAAGGAGTTTTGTGTAAGCAGCAGGTGAGGTGCAACCCTCCAATATACCACAGGGTCAATTGCACATCAGGTGGCATCACTTGTGTAATGGGCCTCTTTGTAAATGTTTTTATTGAACTATAGTTCTGAAGATAATTATTGCAGATCCTGTATTTACATCTAGAACCATCATATACAAGAAATGGTTTTGTAGAAAGTTGCTGCTACAATTGCAGTTGTAGCAGCAAGCCTTTCTTAATTTGTTGGGTGATGAAAGACCACTAAAATTTTGGCACTCTGAAAAGGTAAATATGAAAACATTTGCTGATGGATCTTAGTCAGGGAGGTGGCAGGAGGGCCTGAGAGGGAAAAGAAGTCAGACAAAGACTTTTCAGGAGAAAGAAGTTGTCTTTGCATTGGAAAGAAATGGAGTGTCAGAACATTTCATGTGTCAGGAGGAATGAAATACATTGGTGTTGCGAAAGTTACAGATCCAGAAATTATAATCTAGAGATGTTTAGTGTAACAAGAGGCTGCAGATGAACTCTTGGGTTGTTGAAGTTCATAGCAGTCTTGCCACTTGCTGCTGTGTGACTCAAGGTTTCCATACCTTTCTGAGGTACAAAAAGGTGTCTGAAATTTGATTTCTTTTGTCATATTCTGAATGACCAGAAAATAACCCAAGGAAATATCTAGCAGAAACTCAGCTGCCTCTATAGCAAGAAGAGGATTTTAAAGAGGGGCCCTTATTAGATGGCGCAACCAGAAAGAAGCATAAGGAAAGTACAGTACCCTTCTTCCCTACCTTCCTTGTGCAGCTGGGCTCTACAGGAAGGTGGTGGAGGAGGAAGGAGCAAGCATAGTCTCTGTTACAAATGGCGTCTCTAACGAGTATCTTGTTCCTTATCTCAGACTTCTCTCTCCAAGGGTTTTTTGGTATTGTGCTCTTTTTTTAAAAAGTTTCTATATTAGGTTAAAATAACACAAAAGTTAGCTTATAACTTTCTGCTACATCTAGCAGAAGCAAACATATTAGGTTAACAAGAGAGTAAGCATGGGCACTTTCATTCCAACTAGGGAATTCCAAATCTTGTTTTAACGTTTTAGACTTTTTCCCGTTCTCTTCATCCGCAGTGTGGCATCTTTCAAATGCAGACCTTCTGTCACCTGTTCTATATCATTAGTGTTTAAGATGATTTTGTGTGTCCGGTTGTATGGGTTTTGGCTCATGAGAAGAGACTATTTACACTTCTCCATATAGGCAAAGATGTAGCATACTCATAGGAGAAAAAGATTGACAGATGAAAAATTATTAATATTTTCAGGCAAGTGGGCTTTCAAAAGTGATATATTTGCTGACAGGAATAATTTTCTGACATTGTCATAAGGTCTTTTCTTCCGGTTCTTGAAATTTCTGTATTGATTACTGCTCTTTTACGTAGTTCACCCCTTTTTCTGAACCATTCGTAAAACAGCCATCATGTTTTCGTGGTATGGTTGGCCATATGTGCTTCTACCCTTGGAAGGTGTGCACATACTACATTCCTTGTCTGGCATGTCCTGGTAATGCAATCTGAAAATAAAGCTTCTAGTTAAGGGGAAAACTCAGTCATTATGTCTGCTGACTTTGGTGGGATTTAAGACATGCTTAACATTTAAGTGCGGGCTTTATATTTTCCAGAGTGGAGAAGTCAAGGAAGAAAATGAAGAAAACCATTTCAAATTCTAAATGCCATAAACAGAACTGTTTTCCAAGAAACAAGGACTGGATAATTAGTTATTTGATGTGCTTTTTTGTGCTTGCTAGGAAGGAAGAGATTGAAAAACAATGGTAGAAAACTATGAAGTACTTGACAGATGCTTTTTAAGTGATAATAATATCTACAGTAAGGATAAGATTGTATATTGCTCAGGGACGTTTACTGAACTACCAGGTATTCATTTGGCTATAGGCAAACACAGATCAATGGCAACTGACTGAAAAGGAGTAGGGGTAATATATTTTTTCTCACCAGTTCTTCTAAAATAAGTCTCTTTAAATTTGTGACACAGTCGGTCATGTGCATCATATTATGGCAGGTTACATCACATGATTTTATGTAGCCTGCTGGTAACATCACTTTGCATTATACATTTAAAGAAATATCACTTCACATAGGGTAGAAGACAGTAATCAACTGACAAGTATTCTCCCGCTACCCATGAGAAGAAGCCAAGTATCAGATCTAATACTTTCTACCCCCAACAAATAATTTTCTGTAAATGCTTGTGCATGACAGAATGCCAGCAGATAGTGGGTGTTTCACAGCTGGTGACTCTCTTATTGTTTAACTGTGATGTCTGCATCTTATCACTCTGTGCAAATTATTTAGCAACTGCCATATTATTTATAGGTATGAATTGCACAAATTAATCTCATAAATAATTCATTTTTTTGCTGTGAATTAACATTCTGCCACAGTTAAAAATATGGGTTTTTTTAAAATAGTATGAATTTATACGGGTATGTTGTGATTTTTCAAGCCAATGGATTTTGAAAAACAAGTTTCAGTGAAAAGAAGTGTTTTTTTCTTGAACTTTACACACACTTGGCAGAATCTTTCAGGTTGTGAAAAGTACCACCATGGTTTTTAATAAGAATTATGTCATGTTCAGGCATTTACAGGAAGAGGAAAACCATTGGATTTCATCCTAACTATATGGCAGTCTTTCATGATGTGACACCAATTTGTAAACAAAAAACTAGCTTAAATGAATAATGATCCATTTTTATAACTGAAACAAAAAAAGAAGAACATTGTTTTTCTTTCCCCAGTAAGACATAAGAATGTCATTGTGAACCTAATGGAAAGACAGTCGCAAGTTTGTTTGCTAGTAGACTCCTAGGGAGCTGAACACAAAAATCCAATAAATAATTAGCTCTCATGTGACAGGCTTCTGAATTACTGTGATACATTAATTGGACAAAATTAGCATGAATTAAGGCAAATAAGTATAACATGTAATTTATTACTTACTAAGCACGGTGCTGCAGTGGAAGCCTCAGATTTCCCTTAAGATTGCTTTAACAGCTATAATGCATTCCTTAATTTACTCTGTGGAAAATCAATTTTTTCAGAGTTCATTAAGCACCAATATGTTACAATGCAAGTCCCTAGAGCATAGCACTACAATACGTTATGCAAATTCATACCAGTGTGTTACCAATATGTAAATAGCAATAATACTATTGTCAGCTTTCTATTGATAGACATACTGAAAAGGATAATGCTTAAAACTTCTTCAACTCTTTTGACTGGTTTCTGATATTAATCACTACTCCTTTTAAATGCTATTTCTTAGGAGAGCTATTATTTAAAAAAAATCTGTTTCATTTATGGTTCGTTAATGAAAGTGTTCTGAAGTCTCTGTTTGCAAAGAAGTGGCACATAAAGCTATTTTAGATGTTCATAAGCATCAGCCTTTCTTTAATGAGAACTCAATATTTCCAGTAGATGCATAAATGGACTATGCTGGCTGATAGTTATGGATATACTATACAATAAATGTAAGAGAAGGCATTCCTACAAGCTCTATAAATAAATAAATTTATTTAAGCCTTTTTCTTCCGTTTTTTAAGACAAAAAATGAATATAAAATCACACATAGTATTAATTCCAACTCTTGTGGTTTAACCTAGCAGGTAGCTAAACATCACATAGACACTTCCTCCCCCTACCTCTACTGAGCATAATGTCATATGGTCTGAAATATCCCTTTGGCCAGTTTTGGTCATCTGTCCCAGTTGTATCCCCTCCCAGCTTCTTGTGCCCCGCAGCCTCCTTACTGGTGGGGTGGTATGAGAAGCTGAAAAGTCCTTGATTCAGTGTAAAGATTGCTTAGCAACCACTAAAACATCAGTGTGTTATCAAAATTATTCTCATCCTAAATCCAAAACACAGCTCTGTACCAGCTACTAGGGAGTAAATTAATTCTACCCCATCTGAAACCAGGACACCAGACAGTCAAATGTGAGCTGCAGGAACTGACATTAAGAAAATTAAGTCCCAGACTGTTCAATATTCACCTAATCATATGACAGACTCCAAAGCAATAACTGCCTCCGGAGCTCTTTGGGGAGACAGATGTCACCAGTGGAAGGATGATTTCCATGTCTTGGCACTCTGCAATTGTCAAACTGAGGGAGGGAAAAGGAGAGGAGGATTCTGCAAGGGAGAATGCATCCTTTGTGGAAGGAGGAGCCAAGTCTCATTCCTGCCATTCTCCCTTTTATCAGATTTGTTTTGAATAAAATAATTTCTGGTTAAGTCTCACTCTGAGAAGTGAGAAATGACTTTGTCCTAAACTATAAATGCCTGCATTTAAATCCATAATTTGGCCCTGACCAGTAACAATCAGGGGCAGGTCAGAAGAGCTGGCTTGAAGGTTTGGACCTGTGAGGGCAGGGGGTTTCTTCAGAGTATATAAAACTGATCCTTTGAGTTATGGTGAGACTGGTAGAAGAGCAAGACATTTGGTCTTGATTTTTTCTGCCTCAGATGAATCAGTAATTGATAAACCAATTTAGCTTCTAACTATTTCGGGATTTAGCCCCCAGAAGAACTTGTTATTATTGTCTAGGTGTAAAGAAACTTAAAAGATTTCATTTGTTAGAGGATCCTTTTTTATGAAAACAACAAAGTCCATGTAAGGTGAGGTTTGTATGTAATTTTGTTTACTAAAATTTTTGGAGGTTTTTTTACTATAAATACTGTACTGGAGATATTGTGTAATAAATGTCCAATAATACACAGTGGTAAAATATATTCAGGACTTTATTCAGTCCAACATTTCATACACTGTGATTATGGCACCCCACACCTCGCAACTGTAATCAGAATGATCACACAACCACAGAATATGCTAAGTTGGGAGGGACCCACAAGGATCGAGTCCAGCTCCTGGCCCTGCACAGCACCATCCCCAAGAGTCACACCATGTGCCTGAGAGTATCGTCCAAATGCTTCTTGAGCTCTGTCAGTCTTCATGCTGCGACCACATCTCTGCAGAGCCTGTTCCAGTACCAGTTCCAGCACCTGTTCCAGTACCCAGCTACCCTCTGGGTGAAGAACCTCTTTCTGATATCTAACCTAAACCTTCTCTGACACAACTTCAGGCCATTCACTCAGGTCCTGTCACTAGTCACCACAGAGAAGAGATCGGTGTCTGCCTCTCTTCATCCCCTCATGAAGATGTTGTAGACTGCGATGAGGTCTCCTCTCAGTCTCCTCTTCTCCAGGCTGAACAGACCAAGTGACCCCAGTTGCTCCTTGTACAGCTTCCCCTCAAGGCCCTTCACCATCTTCATTGCCCTCCTTTGGACACTCTGTAAGAGCTTAATATCTTGCTTATATTGTGGTACCCAAAATTGCACACAATATTCAAGGTGAGGCCGCACCAGTGCAGAGCAGAGCAGGACAGTCACCTCCCTCAACCAGCTGGTGATGCTGTGTCTGATGCCCCCCAGGACACGGTTGGCCCTCCTGGCTGCCAGGGCACTGATGACTCATCTTCAACTTGCCATCCCCCAGGACCCCCAGGTCCCTCTCCGTGGCACTGCTTTCCAACATCTCATTCCCCAGTCTATGCAAACATCCAGAGTTGCCCCATCGCAGGTGCAGAATCTGGTACTTTCCCTTGTTGAACTTCAAGCGTTTGGTGATTGCCCAGTCTTCTGATTTGTCGAGGTCTCTCTACAGGGCCTCCCTGCCTTTGAGGGAGTCAACAGCTCCTCCCAGTTTTCTGTTGTCTGCAGACTTGCTTAGTATCCCTTCTAGTCCTGCATCCAAGTCATTTATGAAGATGTTGAAGAGCACAGGGTCTAAGATGGAGCCCTGAGGAACCCCACTAGTGACAGGTCATCAGTTTGATGTTACCCCATTCACTATTACCCTCTGTGCTGGACCTGTGAGCCAACTGCTCACCCATCACGTGATGTGTTTATCCAGTGTGTGCTGGACAGTTTGTCCAGAAGGGTACTGTGAGAGACAATATCGAAAGCTTTACTGAAATCCAAACAGATTACATCAACTGGCTTCCCTTGATCATCTAGGTGGGTTACTTTGTCACAGAAGGAAATCAAGTTTGATAAGCAGGACTTTCCTCTCATGTAGCTATGCTGGCTGTGACCAATCACTGTGTTGTATTTCAAGTGTTTTTTAATACTTCCCAGAATAATCTTTTCCATAACTTTACAGGCATTGAAGTGAGACTGACAGGTCTGTACTTTCCAGGATCCTCCTTCTTGTCTTTCTTGAAAACTGGGACAATGTTCACCAGTTTCCAGTCAGCTGGGACCTCTCTGAATTCCCAAGACCACTCAAAAATCATCAAGACAGGTTTTGCAATGATATCAGCCAGCTCTTTGAGGATTCTGGGACCATCAGGCCCCATAGATTTGTAGGGTTCTAGTTGGAGCAAAAAATCCTGCACGAATTCAGGGTTGACTGGAAGTTGATCATTCTCGCAGTCATGGTCCTCCAGCTCAGGGCACTGAGGCACCCTTGGTCCATTATCTGTGTTGAAGACAGAGACAAAGAAAGTGTTAAATACCTCTGCCTTGTCTCTCTCTCTCTGTTTGGAGGTGACCATCCTTATCCTGGAACAGGCAGATGATATTTCTATACTACCTATCGCCATTAATATGTATGAAAATACTCTTTATTGTCCCCCACATTTCTGGCCAGCTTCAACTCCAGCTGAGCTGTGGCCGCACCAAGTTTCTCCCTACAGTGACAAGCAGCATCTCTATATTCTTCCCACATCACTTGACCTTGCTTCCACTGGACATACATCTTCCTTTTCTGCCTTATTTCCAAGAGAGGATCCCTGCTCAGCCAAGCCAGCCTTTTGCCTCCCCTGCTTGACTTCCAACATTTGGGAATTGCCTGCTCCTGTGCCCTTAGGAGGTGATGTTTGAAAAGTGACCAGCACTGATGGATCTGAGAACCTGGAAAAATATTTTCCCCGGGTACCTTACAGGCCTGAAGTCTGCTCTCCTCAGTTGAAGTTTTGCTGGCACTTCTCCCCCTGTCAACAGAGATTTTAAACTCGATTGCTTCATGGTCACTGTGGCCAAGGTGACCACCAATCTGCACTTCGCTCACGAGATCCAATTATGTTGACAAGTGGCAGACCTAAGAGGGCATTTTTATTGAGTCAGCTCCCTTAGGACCTGTTCCACAAAATTGTCATCATACCCGTCCATTGAAGAGCACTACTGTATTCTTCAGAAGACAGATAAAGCAAAACCAATGCATCCTAAATGTTTTCATATATGTATGTACTCTGGAATCATTTTTAAAATAAGTATATATTTGAACCTGAGCTTATAGTAGAGATGAACTCAGTCTGCCATTTGAGATTTGCTTCAAACTTAAATCTTACCCTTTGATATCCCCAACCATTCAACATATTGCAGTGCTGGTACTTGATGCTATGGTTTGATTCTAGTGGAGACTGGGTCCCTCTGGAACTGAATCAGGTGCTTGCAGACTCTGACCCCTAAGGACAGAAGGCGAATGGAATAATCTGAAAATATTTACCTTTTTCTTATGTTAATGACAACTTTAAATAAGGAGCAGAGAGCATCTCTGGCTCCATCTATGCAAGGATTGCACACAACAGACATTCTGAACTTGTGCTTTCAAAATCCCTGTGATCATTCGCAATAGTATCATATATGTTCTGGTAAAAAATAATTTTCAAATAACTTTATTTGCCACCCAAAGTAGGTGGGCACTTAAAATCAGATTAGGTTTGTATTTTCTATGGACCATTAAATATCATGCTTTAAACTAGTCTCTCAGAGGCTCTTAAAGAATCTGGAATGGTTATGAAAGGTGAAAAAGCTGTGGAAATTCTATTATCCTTATTGTCCATGTAAACTGAGTAGCAGAGAACACATGTAGAGAAATTTTGTGGTCCATATATGCCACATGTACATATCCATTTCACTTTCTTTTCAACTGAGATGGTGTACAGTATTGTAAGGCAACTTAAAAAAAAGCCTGATGAAGAAAAATTTATGTTTAAAAAAGAATACAAGAACAATAGTTTTTTTCTGATCTGAAAAAACGTGGTATTTTTTGTGGATTTTTTTCCTTTAAAAAAGAACCTATTAAATGCACAGGGCACATGTGTTTACAGATAGCATGAGAAAGAGCAGCAGCTGCAGTGTTTGCTGGCTCCGAGTTAGACCAAGTTACAGTGACAGAAGTGTGGGAGTTTAAACCTTTGAGGCTTCTCTTGCCTTGCTGCTGTACTTCACCACTAGTTTCAAGTCTCCTGGAGGCCTGCCCTGACTCGCTGCCGGGTGCTGAGGAGTGGAGCAGTCATGTTTGTGACATTTTCTGATTCGGTTTGCAAGTTCGTTGTTTTAACACATTGCATAGGGGCAGCAGTGGCTCAAAAATAATGTGTGTCAAGGATTATTACTGCTGTACTGACTGTGAATCTGTGCAAAGTCTTCCACGTTTTACTTACAATGCCACAATTAATGCTGGAAATATTTCTGTCAAAACTAGGTCTCAGATGTCATGGTGTTTTTCTATTCTGTTCATTCTTAACTACCTCCATATTCTTGTCTACAGTTGAGAGTGAAGGCATTTTTGTTGCCATCCCACTGTTCATCAATTGAAAAGAATAATAAAAAAATAATGTACAGATAACGTACTGAAATTTTATCTAATTTTATGAAATTTAAAAACTTTTAATTACCAAATACTATGTATTTATAATGCAATCAAACTAATTTTTCAGATGAATTTGTCCCAAACTCTGGGCATTAATATGTCATGTGAAGTTTCTTATCATCACTTGTGACTCAATAATGGAGAAAAAAAATGTCAGTTTGACTAGTTTTCTAATCATATATGTTTCTTTTTGTCATCTTCCATCTTGCAGAATATTGAAAGCTACAAGAATGAACATTAACTTTTCTATCTTTATCCACCGTATGTTTCACAAATAAATTTTTAAAAGTGTTACAAATGGCTAGATAGTGGACTCTACCTATCTATACATAGGTGGACCTATCTCCACCTATCCACAGACTTCAAAGTTAGACTCTCAGTTCTGTATTGTGTTTTGACTTCAAGATTTTTACCCTTTTGACTGCACAGTGGACCAGTCTGGAAAGAAAGGTTAGAGAGAATCTTCTCATTAGCCTCTTTTACTCTTGCAGTGAGCTCTAGTTTGATTGTAAGGCACTCTTGTTGGGTATAGCATTTTGGGGATCAAATCTCCTTAAGCTGAGGAGAACCTGGAACACAGGTATCTCTTCTCTGAGTGCTCTGGTCACTAAGATGTTTTGCAAAATGCCCATGCTTAGTCATGCATCAGGTCTGGGGTTGGAGCCTGAAGGCAGAGCCACAGCTGAGCTTTTGCAAGAGGCCAAAGTTCAGACACAGCCCTGATCCTGGCCAACTCTAGCCAACTTTGGGATTTTTGATCTTTCTTCAAAGTAGTTTCACTCTGTTGTTTGTAGAACATGTTGTATGTTGGTGCCAGATTAACACATTCTGGATGCCCTGATTGGGATCAGTTACCTAATTTTTGTATCACTTTAAGTGGTGTAGTATTATAATTAAGTCACTGTGATCTGGACTAACCCAGCTCTTATTGGTTACATAGGAGCTGTGTGAAGAGAATTACGAAAATACTAAAATACTTCCTTTTCACATGAGACTCATTTGTCACTTCTCTTGTTGAACTCAAGTATTTAATAACTGGCTACAGTGATAGGAAATTTGACAGAACTGTGCCAGGAATTTATTCAGTGTATGGCTTCATGTGGAAATCAAAAGAGGGGTATGGGGTGTAGAAGGTTTGATTTTTTTGCTCCCTGTTGGAATTACAGGTCATTATTTTCCTGCTTTCTTTTAGCATTGAGAGAATAGTGACACATACTTGATTTTATCCTTTAATTTTCAATCACATTCTTTCCAAATGTTACAATTCCCTTCTGATCTTTGTTGTTACTAAAATTGCTATAATATGTCTGCCCATATGTGTGCCTAATGGTCCCTCACTTAACCCGTATCTCTAACAATGGCTTACCAATATATGTTTGTGTAAAGAGATAAATGTCACCTGCATTCTTCTCAACAAAGTCAAAACCAGTGAGAGATAAGGCAAACAATTCAAATGCTACTGAACAGTGGGGGAAGCTGGCTACCCACGGGTATGGCAGGGTAATTATCTATCTGCCCACAATCTGTCCACAGCTGGAAATTGAGTTAATTTTATTTACTCTTCCAAAGAAAAATTGAAACCCCAAGAACAGAAGATTCTCATAAACCTCTCCAAATAATTAAAGTTAAGGCCCTGCTTCAGGGTTCTCTGTCTTTATTATACAGTATACTCTTCTGCATGTAACTCGTTAGGTCAAGATTATTTACATTTGCAAGGGAAATAACCCATGTCCAGAGTCATCAGCCCAATCTCTGAAATCTTTTTCTTTAAGAACTCCACCTGAAGGTATTTTGATAGAGTTAAATAAGAGGAATAAAAATATTAAATAATCTTGTGTTGGTGGTTGTGTTTAGGAAAGTGTTTACCTGGTACTTTTGGTGCGAAAATATTTTTTTGACTCTTTGAGAATATTTCAGGTGTCTCATTGTAAATGTCAAGTGCCATTTGACAAATTCTAAGGTAATGTTTGACTTCATGGTTAGAAGTCTTCTGCCAGAAGAAGATATATTATCCCAGATATTCGAATGCATTGTATTATCTAATTATCATTATCTAATTGTAGTATTTAGGGTACTGAAGTTGCCTTTAATGTTCTGTTCTAGTTATTTATGTTTTCTACCTTTGCACACTGAAAAGATGCATTGGACGAGTTAAGCAAAATGAATAGATGGTCCTTATATTACTTTGTCACTCTAGTACATGTGCTTGCCATACTGTGATATTCACTAAGCTCCCTTTGACTCCACCCTCCAATATTTTCATGTTTCCCTTAGGCCTATGTAGTTCTGCTTCCATTAAGCTATTGTTATTAATGTATATTTGGCCATTTTTCCTGTTCTACTGATGAATTTAGCCTTCATACCACACTTCACCACTGTTGTGGAGTACTTTTGGCTTGGCAAAGTGCTACCATCTCTTTCTTTGCAGTAAGATACCTACAAGAAATCTCTATGAGGAGAGGCAGCTGAAAGTTGTTTCTGTACAAGACTAACACTTGAACTTTGTGTAGTTAGACCTCTTCAAAAATTGGTGCTGTTTTGATTTGCAGATGATTTTTAAGTTTAAGGAAGAAAACAAGGTGCAAATGATTGCATAATCATATCCAAACATATTTTAAATCTGTAAGACACACACACCTGTGTTTTGTCTTTGTTGTTAAACTTTTAATCATTGCCAGGAATGTTTTGTTTCTGAATAAATTGCATTGTGTCACTTGTTCCTGCGTTTGGCCAAACTCATTTTGGCATCCATTCCTGTTTGTAACCAATAATCCCTTTTGCATGCTTGCTCTGCCTGGAGCCTGATAGGCAGATGGTGGCAAGCTCTAAGGATGTAGGGAGAATGTTATCTGCTCAACACTATCAATCCATTTATTCTCAGATATTATTTGCCTTGTTTCTAATAATTGCCTTTGAATCTTTCTTTCTGATAACTGTTTGTGCTTATTTTCCTTCTCTTGGATGGTAAACACTTTTGAGAAAGGATTTTGGGTTTTGGTGCTCTGTACTCCATTTCTTCCTTTTAGGTACAACTGTAATGCAGAAAATATCTCTAAGGCTGCCAACAAGGTTTGCAAGTTCTGAATGTCGGTTGCTTTCATTCTTTTTTTTTTTTTAATGGGATATTTCTATTCCAAATAGAGTATCATTACAAAAGTAACTTTAAGGCTTCATAAAGCCCAAATCCTCTTCTTTGCCTTCTCTGCGTGGTTTCCAATATCAAAAGCTTCCTTTCTTGTATTTTTGTCCCCAAAAGGTCTTTAAGAATGAGACCTCTCTGGATCCCATATGAATTTCTTTTTTCAACACCCAGAGTTGGTTAATAACCTGGTCAAGTCTTTCTTTTGTGACTACTGTTTATTTGCTCCCACATATTCTATATATTGATGGGAATCTCAATATAATTCAGGCTGTGCAGCATATGATTGTAACAGATTGGTTTTCACTCCCAGAAAGCAGCACATCAAAGCAGACACAGATCAATAACACTTTCCCCTTCCTATCTGTGGATAGTGTTGCAGGTTTCTGTTCAACAACCATAAGAAAATGCCTACAAAAATCCAGACAGTGATCACTAAGTAGTAAATACAGAATTAAACAACTGGCACAGTACCTGGCACATGAAGTATCACTTGAAGCGCAAGTTGTTGGTTCTTAGTAAAAGAAACTTGAAGTGTGTATCGTTAAGAGCCTTTTTTCCCCCCTTCTTATTTCTTCCCTTTTACTTGGCCTCCTTCACACAGTGCTATTCTCCCTTTTTATACCATAGCTCTGAAAGTAAATGCTTCCAGTCCCAGCTAGTCATCACAGGATGCAAACAATAAATGAAAACTTTTTCAATTAAATTTTATGTTGGTTGATCAGCCAGAAGTGGGAAATGTTTAGGTGAATGTGAGTAGTGGGTATCTGGATGGCAATTAGTGTCAACTTCCAATACCCTGAGGCAGGGACTCATATTTCACCTGTGGAGGAGGGGGTCAGGGCTTTTTCATCCATTCTTTTCTTTTTCTTTTAATTCCCTAACTCCCATAATCTGGCAATGTATTATGCAGCACAGACCAGGAAGGTGGGCTGCAGTAAATGCTGCTTTATGGATCAAGCAGTAGGAAGTGCTATACTCTTCCCCCCAGAGACTGAAAGCTTTACATCAATCAGCATACTGACAATGACTGCTTTTGAACTTACCTGTAGTATAGCAGTGTGGAAAATCATTATCCAGCATTCAATTTTTTTAAAGAACACACATAATTTGAACACTGAAGCACCATACGGCCATTTTGTCTGACTCTGAGCACCTTTTTGATTGATCACCTCTCTCTGTGCCACAAGGAGGAGACAAGATATATTCTTTGCCTTTTGCGTGTGGTGTCCAAATAATTTCATGTACTATAAAGAAGTGTGAGAAAATTTGTGCCATCAACATTTTTGTAAATTTAAATATAGCATGAGATGTTCCAATTCTTGTTAAGCACGAAACAGTGAAGTTGGGAGCTCTGTACCACACAAACTCAATGGGTGGCAAATAAAAAATTTAGTGCTGTGGTATAAATTCAGATCTTAATCTTATTTTGCTGTGAATGATGTGACGGGATATGGCCTTGGGAATGATGCAAGGGTACAAATATGGAACCTAGTGCTTATTAATCAGGATCTTTCATAACAGATATTTAGTTGCAGATCCAAGAATGTTCTCCGTCTATGTCTGAATCATTTCATTGCAGGATCAAGACTGTCATAAATAGGATCAAAACATAGAGAGCTCTGTTTAGCTTCAGTTTCTTCATGTGAAATAACAGTGCACGGACTTAAAACAGTGCCAAGAATCCAAAGGCAATTACGCACTGATCTGATCAGAGAAAATCCAGCTTCAATCTTCATGGCAAGTAGGCACCTTCATCTTCTTTGAAAAACAGATTATTTCACATCTAGTTTTTTAAATAGATTCTCTCTTGCTAGCTATTGGATCTATATTTGAGTTAATGGGAGTGTTGGCTGTAGTCACTCCTGGTCCTCATCCAGACCAAGATAAGAGGCTCTTAATTTCCTATCTTCTTTTCCGGATGTGGTGGGTTAACCTTGGCTGGACACCAGGTGGCCATGTAGCTGCTCTATCACTCTCTTTCTCAGCCAGACAGGGGAGAGAGTAAGATGGAAAACAACTTGTGGGTTGGGATAAGGCAGTTTATTAAAGCAGGAGCAAAGCAAAAGCTGGCATGTGCAGCATGTGCAAAAGCAAAGCAAAAGATAGCATGGTTTATTCTCTAATTCCCATCAGCAGCAATGGTCAGCCACTTCCAAGAAGCAGGGCTTCAGCACATGTAACAGTTCCTGAGCCCTTGGAGACAATGAATGCCTGCCTTCTCACTCCTTGCCTTAGCTCTTATATCTGAGCTGATGTCACATGGCATGGAATATCCATTTGGTCAGTATGGGTCAGCTGGCCTACTTGTGCCCCCTCACAGGATCTTGCCCTTGAATGAGGAAGGAATGTTACAGTGTTGATTCTGTGCTCAGCAGCAGCCAAAACACCAGTGTGTTACCAACACCCTTCTGGCTACCAATGCAAAACCACAGCACTGTGAGGGCTACTATGGGGAAATGAACTCCATCTCAGCCAGACCCAATACACAGAGACAGTCATTGTATTTCTTCTTCTATTTTTTTTTGTTTGTTTGTTTGAAAGCATCTGTTGACATGGCTCTATATTGTTGAATTTCTCTATATTTCCTTACTTAATTCAGTGCTCAGGTCCTGCAACATTTGACTTTTCATCGCTGGACTTGAACGTGAAGAGAGAAGAAACGCTAATGCTTAGATTTAAAAAATAAAATACAACCTGGAAGCATGTTTTCTTTATTAATTTCTTTTATTTCTGTGATTGGAGTTAATATTTTTTCCAACAACCTCACTCTAATAGTCCAGGGCTATGCCTTCCTCTCAGTATTTTGTATCTCTGGTCTAAAGCTGTACTTTAAACAAGACATTATTTCTGACACAAATCTTCTAGTGGCAAATCTTCTAGTGGTCTGCATTGTTCTTTGAACTTCACCTAGGCAACTGTTCAGATCAAACTGCAAAGCCTACCTCATTACGGATACTTGCTCCACTCATCTTGTAATTATTTCTTGGTTCTGCCAGAAATAGGAAGGCTGAGGGAAAAAACTGAAAAGGAAGGAAAGAAAGGCTGAAATATTTCAGAGCAGTGAGTTGTGAACCATTTGTATCTTAGAAGGTAATTTCTGTAAGTTTTAAGTTTTTGCATTGTATTTCAATCCGATAGAAGCAAGTGATAGAAAGAAAGCTTCATAGGCTAAGATTTCCCCAATTCAGAAGAGGGTCCTGGAGGAATCAGTTCCATACAGTCCTGAAAACACCCTTAGAGGTATACTACTCAGTAACCCTCCTTTTGACTGAGGAGACCTTAAAATTACTATTATGCTGTTGTCTGTCAACCTTGTTTTGTGTTTCAGCCAGAAGGCATCATCCCAGAATGACAATAGACTTTGTCCATTTGAGGTCTTCTTCTATTGTCTTCTTTGAAGGCAGTGGCAGCACTGTCTGCCTAAGGACTACAAGATTTTGCATTCCTGAAGTCTGTGAGCATTACTGAGTTTTGATTGTCTTTATCACATTAGATCAAAACTTTGATCAAATGCAAAGTGCCAGAAAATATCAGATGTTTTCTAAATATAAGACTCTTGGATGACATGTAAAAATTAGGTCTTACTTCTTTCTGTTCTCACTGTGATGCTTTTCACCTCAGAGCTGAATGTGTGCACAGATGACATCAGTATGTATCTTATTCTGTCTTAACTTGGCAGAATAATGACAATGGTTTTATTTAGTGCTTTTCACTTTGTACTCAGCAATGCTGAGAATCTAAAATAACAGAAGTTTGTTAACAAGTGCCTTTCTGTAAAACGTCAGACACAACTCTTCCCACTTCATTTTGCTGGGAAGAATACCAGCTTTTTACAAGGTATGTGTGTTCTGTGTGTGTTGCTTTGTGGCTTAACATTGTTTGGCTTCATTTGAATGTGTGAGCACTGAAGCTGTAGGAAATAGAAGAAAGACTATTCTGTCCTCAACCTTCTTTTTTATTTTAGTACAAGTAGCAGGACATCTAATTGTTTTTTGAAGGACCTGCAAGCTCTTTGTGGAATGAGATTGTTGTCTTCTGTGTATAGAAGAGCATCCACACTCCATTCTTTGTAACTTGATTATAGGATACATGTAATAATTTGGAGACAGTCAATGAATTTGCTTCCCATGCAAGTCACCACGAGACTCTGGGAAATAGATGCACATGTTCATTTATTGTAAAATACTCAGATTAATTATTTCATCTGATATTTGTACTTGTAAACTGCCAGTTAAAGCTGAGGAGGACAGAGAATGAGCCACAGATGACATATGTTAGGTATTGTCTAATATTGTACTGAAGGTGTTTTGATAGTATGTAAGTGGAAGCTGTGTAGAATAGTTAGAATTAAAGCCCATTTTATGCTTGCCAGTGATTGTGTTCCTCTCTTCCATGATATGTTAAGCTGTTTTTCTTGAAGATGCTTTTGGTCACAAGTGATAATATACACTCTATAGTATTTCTCTGTTGCTCCTCCCTATAACTGTAGTTTGGTGAGATAGAAGAGATGTGTTGGTGTCTGCAGAACTGTTGCATTTCATTTCAGAAGTATGTATTGTCTGACGTGATATTTTCTGTAAAAAGCATGATTCTCTCCACATTTTTATGAGTTATTAGTAATGTAATCCTGCTCCACTAGAAGCAGTCAGGCGTGTGTTACTGCTTTCCATAGGTGCAATCTTGCCTTCATATAAAATTACTATGTTATGGAGTAGTGTAGGGTCTGCTGAAGAGTCCTTTTGCTTCTGAGTATTTGTAGTGCTTGAAATTACTGGAGGCTGGGCTGGTTGTTAGTTTTTAACAGTTGATTTGTTTATGGATTATGTAAGAGTTGTACATGGTTTATATATTATTTAGTCTGCAAAGAATATTAAATTTAAGTATCTCTTTAGTGTCTCTTTAAATGCAATTTGATTACTTTTTGAAACTCAGAGTAATATTTAATAACTGTTAGTTTTCTTTTAGAGAGTTCTTACCAAAGAAACAGGAGTTCTTACAGCTACATGGATAATTAACTTGAAGCTTGTCTGCCTCTTGGGGAACATCAGATATGTAAATGAGGAATTGAAAGCTGAACAGTACATGCCAGGGAATCACTAGAAGTTTTATTGCACTAAAACATTGGTATTAACGTCCTAAATGTTATAATATACTATTGTAAACCACTGCATTTTAAAAAGCAAATATGCGTGGGGTTTTTTTTAAATTTGCTCTATAAAATCATAAAGTATGTAGCTTTCATTTTTTTAGGAGATTCAGTAAAATCTTGAAACATGAAAGCATGTACTGTTATGGAAGAAATTATAGAGTATAATAATACTTTCAGTATCAAAATTTTAAAGAAATAAATATATACAACGAACAGTGATCTCCCTTCCCTATTCCAAAACTGAAGCTGGTTGTACTTCAATCTATCACATAATGTGTCGTGCCATACCGAGAGCTATCCCTGACCAGGAAACTTTCCACACGATTGCCCTGCTGAGAACAAAATGGAGGCTATTATTAATCAGAGAAGTTGTTGATGCCCTTTCCAAAGTTACTTATTTATTAACAAACCAATTCAACATCCATCTAACAAAAGCATAAGGAACTTCACTGATTAAACTTTTGCAAAAAAACACATTTCCATAGAATCTGGTAGTGTTTCTTTAACAGTGTCATCAGAGTCAGCATTGGGGTTAAGCAGTAAGTGGATATAAAGATCATCTGGCCTTCCACCTCTTGAGAGGTGGCCTCTTTTTTTGGACTGCTGGTATGAAGAACTACTGTGAGTGTTATTTCTACAGTATCCTTTCTAGAAATAGGGAGCATCCACTTTGAATGACTCAAGTGTAATGTCTCTTGTACATGCAATTCATAAATCCCACATATTCCAGATCTTAGGTAGGTTATTGCCTACTATTAATAGGTTGTTTTCTTTTTGGTGACTTAGATGATCTATGTGCCTGCAATGCAATTGTGTAATTCAAACATACAAGCAGTATTATTTTTTTAGCAGGGCTATTTGTGTGTTTAAAGAGATGTGCTGCAATGCTTATTTGAACTAAGCCCAATGCAGCAGGGAAGCAAATGTTCTAGTAGTGAAGTCTTGTCTATTGATTCACCACCACTCCTTAAATCTGCAGTGAATGAAAGATTCAAAATCAAGTGAAATTTAAAAAAAAGGTTCTCAATTTTCATATATTGTATTTTTTTTCCTCTCACCCTGTTTTCCTATCAGGTTTTATCTTCATTCAGATTAAAGCGACCATGTCTGCTTTCTACATGACATTGTAATTCAGCCTATCATACTCCAAATGCAGGCATAAATTTTTTTAAAATTTGGCTTAATGTGCTACCTTTCACCTTTTTATCAAGTAGTACTTAATTTTTTTTCTTGTTTGTTATTATTTATTCCAACAAATGTAGTTCAATAAGATTATAGGGCATGTTAATTTCACGTACTAGAGACCTGTAAACACTAGGAAATCTTCACATTCAACTGCATTTAAATTCATTGGGAAGAAAGAAAATGATTACATGTTTGACTGTTCTAATTTGGACTAAGATTTGGATCAGATTTGCACGTGTCACTTTCTGACTAGCTCTCTAACACTTTTATTCCATAATTTATCTGGAAACATTAGGTCCATTTAAGAAAATTGTGCCCAGTGAGTTTGGGAACCCTTGAAGAGAAACATGCAATAGTAGATTATAAATTGTTTTCAATATTGGTGAATTCCAGGCATGCTCTGTGTAAAATGTGAATAAATTTCTTTACACTGTGTGTGAATTTTGCCAGTGGAATTCAAGAAAGTAAAAGTATTTGTTACACGACAAAGTACATACTAAACATAGATTTATATAGGGTTGAAATGCAAGATGCAAGAGTCATAATGTCTATCATTTATTTAATCTTGTATTCAATTAATTTCCATCATCTTTCTCCAAACATGAAAAACGTTGTAACAAGTAAAATAGAAATGAACTCAAGCAACTGTTTTATTTTTTATCCATCTTGTTTGTAAAGCTCTCAATGAAAAATACTAATAAAGAAAAATGTTTAAATAGTGCCAATAATATTAATAATAAACTAAGGATAATCAAGTGCAGGGCTATTTATTACTTTTATGCTTACTGGTAATTTGTAACATATATTTATGATACATATTTTCAATCATGTAAGTTGTTCTAATGTTGTGTGACTTAATTTCGTGTTCTTTAAATTTGGTTTTAAAGCTTGTTTTTTTCTTTTTGTGAGAACGATCTACCTTTGATTTAATTTTTTCTGACACTGTGCCCACTGCACAGTAGAAAAAAAAAGTGTAATTGTAGTTTTGTCCTTTACAGCACAGGACAAATAAATGTCAAAATCAAATGGTGGTGTCCCCCAAGGGAAAATATACTTCAGTTATGAAATATTCTTCCCCAGCTCCCATTGCTATTCCTATGAACACCTAGGTGAAGCTGCCTCAGGACCTAATCAGATGGTGCTCATTTGCATATAATGAAAAATTGTGCAATGAGGTTTTAGCCCATTCCGAGAAAAAGTGCATAATGTCTCTTTAAAATGTTCTGGTTTAAAAACTGGTGCAACTCTGGTTCTGAATGAGCGGTTTGAATGGGATAGACCTGGTGAGCAATGAACATCTGCTTTGTTGTTTGTGTCTTGTCAGCTTAGCACTGTATTTAGTAAATCTGTTGGGAGGTGGCATGGTGGTATTTCTTGGTATATATCAAAATATAATAAATATTGAAAAGGTAGTGATATTGATAAATTGCCAGGCTGTCTCAGGAATGATAATAATAATCAAATATACAAAAAATCATTAAGTTATCTTGAAGATGAGACGGTTTTAGGATAAAGACTCTCCTTGGGCATTATTACCGCTCTTAATTATGTTATTACTCAGAACAAGTGAAATCCATCACTATAGGTTTATAAATATGTTGTGCTCCCTTGTGATATAAAGTCCTGAACAGCTCGAAGTTCTGAACTTCAACTACTTTTAAATTCAGGAGACTTGATAATCCCTGGAGTTGAATAAAATAACGATTGGGGTAAAATTAGACTGGTAACCTATCACTAGCGGGGTTCCACAGGGCTCCATCTTAGGCCCTGTGCTCTTCAACATCTTCATAAATGACTTGGATGCAGGACTAGAAGGGATACTAAGCAAGTTTGAAGACTGGGAGGAGCTGTTGACTACCTCGAGGTCAGGGAGGCCCTGCAGAGAGACCTCAACGGATCAGAAGACTGGGCAATCACCAACCATATGAGGTTCAACAAAGGGGAGTGCCAGATTCTGCACCTGGGATAGGGCAACCATGGATACTTGCACAGACTGGGGAACGAGATGCTGGAAAGCAGTGCCACGGAGAGGGACCTGGGGGTCCTGGTGGATGGCAAGTTGAAGATGAGTCATCAGTGCCCTGGCAGCCAGGAGGGCCAACCGTGTCCTGGGGGGCATCAGGCAAAGCATCACCAGCCAGTTGAGGGTGGTGATTGTCCCCCTCTGCTTGGCACTGGTGAGGCCTCACCTTGAATATTGTGTGCAGCTTTGGGCACCGCAATATAAGCTGTTATGGAGCTTAATACTATAAAATATTAAGCTCTATAGATTAATTATCTAAATAAAATAATTATCTAATTGGAGCTTATTTTAAGCTCTATAAGATATTATAGCTCTTATGGAGCATCCAAAGGAGTGCAGTGAAGATGGTGAAGGGCCTTGAGGGGAAGCCACATGAGGAGCAACTGAGGTCACTTGGTCTGTTCATCCTGGAGAAGAGGGGTCTGAGAGGAGACCTCATTACAGTCTACAACTTCCTCACGATGGGGAGAAGAGGCAAACACTGATCTCTTCTCTGTGATGACCAGTGACAGAACCTGAGGGAATGGCCTGAAGTTGCATCAAGGGAGGTTTAGGGTAACTATTAGGAAAAGGTTCTTCACCCAGAGGCTATTTGGGTGCTGGAACAGACTCCCCATGGAAGTGGTCACAGCATGAAGACTGACAGAGTTCAAGAAGCATTTGGATGATAATCTCAGGCACATGGTGTGACTCTTGGAGAGGGTCCTGTGCAGGGCTAAGAGTTGGACTCGATGATCCTTGTTGGTCCCTTCCAACTCAGCATATTCTGTGATTCTGTGTAACGTTTTCAGTTTATCACAAAACTATTGGTGTGATATACAGCCAGTTTGGATTTCATTTCACACTTACTTTTATTAGGAAAGTAAATATTAAGCTTGTGGGCCAAATCAAAACAAAGATGGAAAGACAAATAAACAGACAGCCCAACATGTAGAAAGACAGACAGACAAAAACTTTCATAATGTCATAATAAATTTTAGGTAATTTTCTTATGAGAAGACAGGCCTACAGGGAGGGAAAAGAAAACTTTTTGAAATGGTGGAGCTCCCTTTTTTCTCTTAGTCAGTTAAATTATTTACTTTCAAGCAGTTTTGTTTTGAAATTTAATTTGGTTTTTTACAGAAATAGATATAAATTTAACCAAAAATATATTGGAATTATTTAAAACTATTACAACATATTTTTTAATGATACTTAAGAGAGAAAGTTGAAAGCTCTTTTTTCTGACTCAGTTTTCATAGGTGTTTTGTTTGCTTGTTTGTTTTTTTCTTTGCTTTTTTTTAATATCTCAAATGCCATCATTTTACTGGCATGTGAAATCTGTTTCCTAACTGCCTCTAATTCTAAAATTAAGTCATTCTCGAAATTGCATCTGCCTACATATTTTGCCCTTGAGAATTTTGTGTGCGAATGGTTTAAGTAGACAGAGCCCGAGTAAATGTCCAGGAGAAGAGGTTAATTCTCTTTCTGCAAAAACTCAAGCTGAGTGTGGTGGAATGGGAGAAAGTTGTAGTGAGATGAAGAACCGAGACTCTTTCAGCTCCTTTGGGAATCTGATTGTACTCTCTCGACCTTTCTTGTCTTATTGCTCTATCTGTAGCCCATGTGCTGTCTTCGGGGGAGGAGACCATACACCTTTACCAAGGAGGCTGCTGAGGAGCTCTTCTGAGAGGCAGCTAAACCCAACAGTCCAACTCCTGCATAACTGTCAAACATTTTACACTCCTCATTCTTTATCCTTCTGCTCCCAAATTGTATTTATCTGTTGTATAGATAGAGAAATATGAGGGTACTTGGATCTAATAATCTTTTACCATGGTTTCTCCTACCTACCAGGGACTACTTTTAGTACTGATTGAGCAGGAAGCCTCATCTCCCTCCCTTGGTGTACTAACTCCCACTGGACTGACTTGCTGCCAAGACGGTGCACCAAGGAAAAAGATAGAAAGTTGTGAGGAGAAAAGAGGTGGAAGAAGGTCCAGCAACAGTGTTAGGTTAGCAGTTGAACTCGGTGATCTTATAGGGCTTTTCCAATCCTAAAAGTTCCATGATATTATGATTTGTTTAGTTGCTGAAGGTATGGCAAAGATGGATGAAAACCTTGCTCCTGAAAAGAAGCATATTCTGAATAGGCGTGCCCCTCAACACAGTGTAAAGAGTGAGGTAAAATAATTCAAGGGCTGATAAACCACAGAAAAACAGTAGAGACGGGGTTGCATAAGTTATTATATTGCCTTTGCATTGTTTTCTACATTTTCTGCAACTTATTACTACCACAACGTTTCTGATTTTCCTGTTGTTGATCTGGTAGAAGGAAGGTTATGTTTGCTGGTGTTGCTGAGAAGATATATATACCTAGAAGGTAAGTTAAAGCTTGCTTGGAGGAGACACCAGGCATTACCACGCTTACAGGTTTTTATCCATATCTCAGGTAGGTAAGCCACAGATACAATGGCTGAACCTTTCAGCCTTCCATGTTTCAGCTCCTGTGGTACCACTGCAAGAAAGGGAGATACTATTGTGCCTTTTTTACAACGCAGACAGAACGACTGTGAAAACAGAGGTATCCCTCTGCCTCAGTTCTGGTAGGCACAGTTGAAGTGAGTGGGGACTGTCTTGACTGACAGCAATAGCAATAGCTCATGTATGGGACACAGGCTACTAGTTTCACTATTTGCCCAGTATCTTCTTACACAGACTGCTCCCTCACTGTAGACTACAGTCAGGTATATAGCCTAGAAAAGATGTAATGCTGAAGTGAGTATACTCAAATCCAAGATTAATTCAGTTCTATGAGGTGAGTTCTCTTCCTGAAGGGTAATTTTCTGCTATGTAATTATTCTTGTTAATTCCATTTTTAATGAGAGGAACATTGGAGGGGCAGATTTTCAGATGTTGCAGATGGTCTTTTTCCTTTGTCCTCTGTGGACCAGCAAGAGTGAAAACTTGCTGAAAACTGTCTCTGATTAATGAGCGCATAGTCTTGGTTGTGGTGATGCCAACTCCCAATACTCCTGCTCTGTAGGATTGATTTCAGAGCTAATCCTTGCATCTGTGTGGGCCAGCTGCCCAGCTGTGGAGAGGGGTAAGGACCTTCCCCTACAAGTTTAGTGCTGTTTGCTTGCAGTGAGTAATCACTGAGCCCTTTAGTAACGACTGTTATGTTTTGGCAACAATTATCATTGTTCCTATCTCCTGTACTTAAGACGTGAATAAAATCATGCCTGTTTTACTTTGTAATGTTTAGGAAATGTTTTCATAAATGAAGAGTGTGTTGGAAAAACAAGTGCATGTGGTCTGACTTTGTCACATGCAGGCTCATTTCTCAAATGTGTTGCTATAATGGTGAGGAGTTGAAAAAGGTAGATTTATTGAAAGGTATACACATAAATTCTAGGTCAGTTCTTTTCATGAGCAGAAACTATGTGGTTCTCTGCCTCCTGAAAAATCCATTTTTTTCTGAAAGCTTCTATTGTACTAGATGAAGTAGAGATTAAAAACACTGGCTGCCTTATTCAAAACATGTTTGCCTTAAATTACAACAAGTTACTTAACAGCCAGACATCTGAAAGCCATGTGCTAAATAAACTGTACATTATGTAGAGAAGGGTGTTAAAAATCCCCTGAAGTTGTAGAAATATGAGAGGTGAAGAAGAATATGATTTTGGCAATTGTAGTCAATACATTGAGGCTGAACTGAGCTTTGCTTACATGGTCCTTCTAACAAGAAAGACATGTGTCTTGAATGTCGTTCAAGTATATTGCAAACACAAGCTGCTTAAGGAGGTCACTGGTGTTGGCAGTCTACTGCAGAACTGAGCATAAGTTCCATATAGGGAGCTGAAGTCTGCTTACCATATAGGCACATATGTTCTGGTGCATTTTAAAATCATCTAACTGCCGAGCCTTAGTGGTTCCTCTGGCAACTCCATAGAGATATGCTGGAAGTAGCAAATGACAGAGTCACTGTACCCATTTTGCTCCAGTGAATTCTGCTAAAAGCACTTTGTCGAAACCTGCACAGGTATAGGGCAAGGCTGTTACTGTTGAAACAATAAGCTAGCATCATAAAAATGAAGCACATTTCTTTCGTTAACATCCCAGCTGATTAATATTAATATTAATATTAATTCGATTAATATGGCTGATGTTTGCAACTGTATTATTTATCCTGGAAATAGAGAGCTCCACCATCAACCTGAGTGAAATTACTTTTACTACACAAAACAATGCTACAAGGCAGTGCAAATGTTTAAAGAAACAGTGTGGCATGACCAATTATGCACAGAGTACTCTAATTTCTAAAAAGGCTCTAGATTTTCGAGCACTTTACTTGAACAAGAAGATTTAATTTATTTGTTATTTTATGAAGCATTTTTATGTGTAGAAAAAGTGCTACTTGTTTGCACATGCTGGTTATATGGCATTCTTACATGATTTCATGCTTTGCTGATGGAAAATTAGACCCTTGTGTATTATAAAAGAATAGAAGATAGCTATAGAATCAGGATGCGATTGCCTCAGGACATTCTGTTGACAGCTAGAAATATATACAGACAAAGCAATGTCACTGGATGCTAATGTGAACTATACAAGTTGATGAGTACTGTAAATCCCTGTAAAAAGAAATCTATACCCTTTTATTTTGCAGGTATTTGCCTTTAAAATTACCATGAATAACACTCATGTAATTTTTTTATAAATAATCACTATTAAGATTTTATAATTATGGACATGGTAAAGCATAGATATATGTTTTTGATAATATATCTATATGCAGAAGGAAAAAAAACCAACACCTTTCCTTGTTTACTAAACCTTTGCTTCACATTTAGTTGAAGCTGTTATTAATTTAAGGGGGAAATTTGAATGTATAAGGAATGGTAGACTGAACCTATATTTAGTTAGAGAAATATTGCTCAGTTTTGAAACTAAAGCAAGATACATCAAATTAGTCCGTCCTGGCCTTTTGATGTTTTCTACAGCATCCCCTACAATAAGCCTAGATGTTCCAAATAGATGAGATCTCAGTAAAAGAGTAGGAATTTGTTTCTACTGATCCTACTTCCATCGGATAGATTGCAATATTGTATTATTTCCAAGGTGTAACTATTTGGTATACTGCTTCCATTTTCTGAAAGGCTCTCTTAACAACTCAGCTTTTGATAGTGCCTGCTTCTGCCCATCTTTCTTATTTGTTTAATCTTTAAAAATATAGCAGAGGTATAAAAAGACTGCAACAATGCATTACCTATGTACAAATCTCTGTCTTTCCCACCAATATTAGCATGATAGCACTTTGGACATCAAATATTTATCCTAATTAAAATTCTGCTCCAATCTGAATATATTTTATATGTCAGCAACACTGTCTGAGAGAAGGAAAAAAATATTTTGCTGTCAGACACATTGCTGGTGAGGCAGAGTGACTCTGGACTCTGTCCCTGGGAGCAATAGTGGGCAAGAGTGGGCTCTAACCATACAGTTTTCATTCAAACTAGTAAACTGAATTTACTTTTATGTTTATTATTTGTTTGTTTAATTGTTCATGAATCCACTATTTGTTTACTGAATAAGTATTTACTCATCCTAGCCATTTTATTCCAACTACTTTTGTTTCATATGTGTGTATCGGGACGAAGTTGGGATGTTATTATTTTTTGGTCTGTGTTTGGCCCTAGCCACCTGCAGAAGTTTACGTTTTTCTCCTGCCAAGTGCTCTGATAAAGCAGTGAACTTGGCCTTGGAGGGAGAACTTCTGTGTAAACTGTTTTATTTGGTCTGTTGTGATTGGTCAATTGCTCATCAAGGGCAGTTGGAGGACAAAGTGATGAGGAGGGTGATGAAGTCACCCCCCAGCCTCAATTGGAAAGACCCTCCCCAATTCATTGCGCCTGTGTGAGGGGATTTCCGAAGTCCTCACGCATGCACAGAAGAGCTGCACTTACATAACCGGGAGGTGGGACTGAGGGCCTCTGGCTGGGCGGTGCTGGCCACACCTGGGAGGTTGCGGTCACTCAGTTAATTGTATAAAAGTAGATAGTGCTTTCTTGGAAGGGAGTTAACTTCACATCAAGGACAACGTTGCCTTTCAGCAGGGACGCCTGCCAGTTCTGTGAACTTACTGACTCTCCAAGAATGCCGCTTCTGCTATGGGTAATTTTAGGCATGCTAGGTCGGTAAGATAACTTTATGGGCAACAGCTGGGTAACTGGGGCTTATTTCTCTCCTCCTTCCTCCCTTTTGGGTTCGTTTGTTTTGCTGGCCACCCTCTTGGTAATAAATCTTGGTTTTTGTTAAGCTTTCAACGGTGTCATGGTTTCAAGCTTCAGTATATCCTTGAACCTCCACCTCCTCCCTAATACATATGTGGAACCAGTTGTCTGCCCTTACAGAAAGTGCAACACCTGTTAGTACCTTTAAGACCTGAAGTTGGCCCAGCATATGTGTGAATGCCGTGCCCTGTATTTGGAGGAATCCTTTAAGGTTGGAATGGCCAAATGGCTAGCACTTATATTGTCTCCTATTTTTGTTAGGAAAAAATTATGGGACTAAAATTTGAAATGCATCAAATGTTATATTTTTGTTCAGAAAAAGAATTAAAGGCCAATAAAAGCTCCATGAGCTTAATTGGTTGACACAATGCAGAAAAGAGTAATAAAGTCACTGGAAGATAGTAAGCAAGGTCTAGTAGGGCATGCTTTACAAAGCCACTCACAGATTTTTCAATAGGAGAACAAATTTTTATATTTTAAATTTTGTATTTAAAAAGACTTTTACAATCCTTCCTTGAGGTAGAATATTGAAGTCTCTAAGGGGTTGTTGGATGACACACAGGAATTGTTTTAGCAAAAATGTCTTCAAGACAAGGGAAAGGAATAGGAAGAAATTATTTCTTTTTCCATAAGAAAGGCTAGCAATAGATTAATGGATTAATCTGTGGTCCTGTATTATGTAATATAGTTATTAATAAATCACATTTGAAAATATATTATAAATGAACAGAAGATTGCTATAGAATCAGGTTGTGATTGCCTCAGGGGTGGTGTAAAGCAAGGAAGCAAACTTAGCAGAAAATTAGTAAAGCTTGTGAGGAATTTCAAGAGGACCTATTTAAAGTAAGTGATAGGAAACAGCATGGCAAACAAAACTCAACAAACATTATAATTTCAGAAACCTTGAAAACTTTACGCACAGTTCAGGAAAGTTATCTATTCAGTGTATGGTGGTTGTTAAAAAGGGAAGTAAATATTCATGTGTTAACAAGGTGGAGAAAGAATTGAAAACTTTCTAGTGCCAAGATATGAAATGAAGGTATGCAAGATACTGTGCAGGGTCATTGTTGCTCTTTGAGAGATGTGAGGAAAGACACTGAGTAACAAGAGTGGCATCTTAAAACTGTGCAATTGGGATTTAGTGTTATTTACTTTCGAGAAGAGAATAGCAAAGAACAATTTAGAATCAGATAAAAGGAAAAGAGATGGTGATGATCTGTTCTTGTCTTGCAAAGCAGAAAGATGGTCAAAACTGAAGGGCAGTGAATCCAAATCTAGCAAAGAGAAATATCTTCACACATAAATTAAGCCAAGGAACTGATGTCAGAGAGGTCACAAGTTTAACAGAAATCCAGTAGAGGATGGAAATTTATCAAATTAACAAATGTATCCAGATTTCTACCAATTAATCCTGAAAGAAAAAAAACCTGAAACACAGAACTTCATTCATCAGAAAAAAATCCAATCTTGGAAAGAATATAAACTCTACAGATTCAGACTTTATACCAAACTTTAGCTATCTGGAATATAGAGGTCATTTTCCTGGGGACAGATTGTCTGCCTTCTGACTAAAGAGGAGTTTCTTGCCCCACTTTCTAAGGAGGCATGTGGTGCTGACTAGTGTCAGATAGCAATTGCTGCAGTAAATGAAGGGAATTGTTTGGCAAACTGTTATCTAGTAAGACATTTCTTGTGTTCCCACTAAATTCTTTCTAGCTGACAAGCCTTTCCTAGTCTCCTCAGAGTAAGGCTGCCCTGGCTAGCCACTATTAGCCCCTTCTAAGCCCACCCACCCCTGCTGTTCTGGACTTCAACTGCAGAGGAGGAAGGAAAATCTGGGCAAGTGTAGCCATGGTTACCAGTCCGGGAAATGAACAGATTTTAAATATGCTAATATCCACTGATGCTTTTATGCAGAAAATACTGAAAATCTGTCTGGCAAATGCATCCTAGTACCCAGTTTTTCTAATCTGGTAGTCACCTATCCATTGAAAGTTACTTACATGTACCTCCACTTTTGCTACGTAGTACTAGTATTTTCATCCCTCTATGGAAGATCCTCACTGTGGATAAGGACTTGAACAAATTGAATATGTAGAAGTGTATTAATAAATAAATTTTTCTTGTACAGCATTTATTTTAGTACTTCATTAACACAAACCATTTTTCTTCCCAAATTCCCACTTCCTGATTTTCCTCCTCCATTCCATTCTTTATATCCTGTAATTCATCAACAAGAACTTCATGATACTGTTATGAATAATTTAGTGCAGTGTGGAACTGAGATGTTTTATACCATCCACAATAGTTCTATATAAAAATAATTATAAGCCATAAGAAAAACTCTCTTAAATTAGGCAGTAGCAGAATGAAGGTTGAGTCTGCACGCATAAGCATGGTATCACCTTTCCTATAGCTTCAATTAAACTGGAAACCCCTAAACAGTACTGCTCCAAATTAGTCTGATTCAGGTTAGTATTCCTTGGATACTCTAGCTCCCATTTAATTAATGAAAGATTAATCTAAAATGTGGAGTAAGAGTTTGGAAGCAAAATTGTATTTTCTGGACACAGGTATATTGGCAGAAGTCTGTATCTCTAGAGTTGGAAAATACTTTTATGAACCATCAGATAGTAATTTTACTAGCTGCATTTTTTTAAAATAAAAGCTATAAGGATAAACCAGCTGACGTCCACTTCTCCTTTACTGTTTTAATATCTACTGTTTCCATTTAAGTGTAAGGAAGTGACTAATGACAACTTTCACCTGCAACCCATCTCTTCTAGCTAAGAATCAATTTCCAAAGTTATTTATGAATCATTTCAAATTTATTATATAAAAATAATGTTTCTTATTGTATATAAAAATTATATTTATAATATAAAAATATTATACAAAGATTGTCATGTGAAAAATGTTATTTGAATGACCAGATAATTTCTTTATTATAAATCTCTAAGTAAATAGATCAGAAATACACTTTTGAATTAATTTCCTTTTTTTGGGAATAAGTTTAATATATGTTACATACATATATTAATATAAAATATTATATATATATAAATACTTTTAACATACAATTCTGCATCAAGAAACAAATTTTCAGTTGAAAGAGAAACTTGCAGTGTTTGAGAGGAAAAAAATAAAATTAATATATAAAAGTCTTGTACCATTATATGATTAAAATCTAAAGACAAAATGGTAGAGTTCAAACTGTTTTTGGAAGAAGCAAAATTTTATACATCTTTGTGTAATGAGAGCACTGTGTCAAACCAAATATTGGAAGATAGAAAGCTAGTGGAATTTCTACTTTTCATTCCGGATACTGACAGTGTTCCTAACCATGCCCCTTAAATCTGTAAGATGTGGTGACAACGACCTATTTAAATTAAACAGTTGAATTTGTGACTTGCTCATGTTAGGTGAAAAGTGTTACCTATATTCACAAATGGCCCAGGGCCAAATTCAGCCCATACATGCGCCCCTTTCCAGACCATTGAATGCCTCTAAAATCAGAACATGGCCATCACACTTGATAAATTGTAAATGGATGCAAACCTTCATATTCTGTGTGCACTTATGCATTCTTAAAGCACAAAATGAGCCAAATACTGGACAGAGCATACACCCCTGGAGCCACTAAGAAGACATATGGCATAATCCAAGGCAGGTGTTTGTAAATCCAAAAGATCACATTAGATCCCTTAGGCTACAATCTGAATGACAGCAGTGGGATTTTGTAGTTTATCTAGGACCATAAATTAAGTTGTCACCCTTAATTTGTGGGATAACATCTACCAGGGGCAAAAGCAAGTTAGAAACTTTTTCTTCCTTTGCAGATTGAAGTATTTTCCAGTTACTGAAGCCTATGTCTTACTTGTAATGTATGTGTTAAAATCGTCGTTTAACTTTCAGTTATGCAATTCAGTTTGTCTTTTTTCATTTTTTTTTAATTTTTTGAGAAAAGAAATAGGCGTCCAGCGAACAGTCAGTGATGATGAGACTGTATTGGACATGCGGTCATTCTTTTCCAGCTGGATCAGTAAACACATGCTGAATTATGGAAACTCCCTTTGATTCATGAGTTCAGATTGGCTTTGGCAGATGCACATTATAAAGGAGTAGATTAATACATATAAACCAGTGAGCTTAGCAGAAAGTACTACTCAACATTGTAAACTGCCAACTTTATCATCTTTAAGTAAAAACTACAGTTTTTCCTCCCAACAAAGACTTTTTATAAAAGCAATAAGGTAACTGCATGAAGTGTGCTTATCATGATATAATCACACCCCAGGGGGAATGAGAGGTGCTCGGCTGCACCTCATGCTTTGTAATGACCCAGGGGTGTGATTATCTTATGATAACCACACTCCCTGTCATGCCTTATTGCTTATATATTCCACATGTCATAATGAATCCTGAAGCACTTTCTAGGCCTCATAGCAAAGGCAATGACTTTGAAGTATAGGAAGTAGTCAGATTTTCTAGGTACATACAGATTAATATTGTATACATTAGGAGGAATTATGAATGACTACTTATCTGTTCTAACCAGACCATAGTTTTTTAACTGTTTCTGGGTTCTGTAGGTTTCCTGTGGTATTTTATTGTGAATGTGCTTAAATTATTCTCTGAAAGTGCAGCACAAGAACTCAGAAAGCTTGACCACCATACTTCAGGACCACGGAAAAGATAGCAGCGGTGACATTGTCACCTTTGCACTTTCCTGTTAGGATGATTTTATAAAATCATATAGAACTATAATAACCTGAATTCACCACAGAAATTTTTGTATGTTTACAAGCTGTTTAATTGAATATTGAAGTAACTAGGCAAAAAAATCTGAACTTTGATACGCAAAATTTTGTCAGAGGATGGAAAAGAACTTTAAAGACCTGTATTTACAATGTTTATTGAATATCCCATCAATTTCTTTTTAACTGAAGTGATATGAAGGAGTTGTGGGTTATTTGGAAACATGATTTTAAAAAATTCTGCACTTTAATAATAAAAAAAGTAATAAATCCTAATGAAAACAAATGGGGTTAATAACAGGTCCATAAGGAACTGTGAGATCAAGAGGCTTCTGAATTCACAATTAGGGGCTGACATAAAAGACAACAGGATAATAAACTAAGCAATTATCTTTGATATACCTTATGGTATAATAGCACCAGAGGGTGAATCTGCACCTCAGGGAATGGGATTCTCAGTAACTTTGTAACCTTGTTAATCTGATGTATGTAGCAGTCAACATTTAAATACTACTCCACTTGTCAGGAAAATCTACAGTCCTGTTTTCTGCCTGTCATCATAAACCGATTGATAAAGGTGATGGCCTATCATTATGGCCACTGATGAGTTGATTCATTGCAAGCGTCAGCTAAGTTAACTACAGACCACCACAAAGAATTCTGTGTGTCTAAAATAAAGCTTATTTAGTTCCACAGTGTGCAAATGGAGTTTTACTGATTACCATAAAGGTCAGACATGCACATTTTAACTGGTGGTAATGAGTAGTTTTAAAGATGTTTGAGTCTTTTCTTAATCTTACCATGTCCTAAGCCTTCTATTGTTATGCACCAAAGAATGTGCCTTTAATTGTACCATTTGCCCTATTTTATCTTGATCATAGAGTGGGTTCTGTGATGTTAGTGGTGATAAACGCCTACCACATGTCCTAATAATTACTAGCCTTCAGTAAATTGCTTAGTGAAGTAACACGAAGTCTGGTAAAACAAAAGGCTCCAAAAAGTTGAAAGCAATATTTAAGTAGTTTCGTGTACTGTACCAAATTGCACTAAATGTGAGCTTTCAAAAAGCAGAGTGTAAAAAAATAAATAACTTTCAATTCTGATGAATAAAAATGTATTTGACGGTAGGATGTGCTCTCTCAGTTTCATATGTAACAGTTTTGAGCAATTGGTTCCTCTTATACTTCATAAGAAAGAGCTGTGTTAAAAAATCCTGGGGTCAAATAGTTCAGAATGGCTATAACCAGAAATATTAAAAAAGTTATGTAAAATACTATTTGCGTGTGTGTGTTTAGAAGACAATGAGAAGATATCTACTAGTTCTCAAAGTCTGAGTTTTACCAAGTCTGTTCCACTGAAAATTTAAAAAACCCCCAAACAAATCATGTAATGATTTCCATCAAGTGTTAATTGTTTAACATGTTGTGCATTGAACCTTTTCCTCTACATGTTCATAGAGTTGATTCAAAGATTTGAACACAATTTCTGGAACTGAAAAACTCACTTATGAGGGTAGAAGTACTGGAAATTTTAGTCAACTGACTGCCAGTAATGACATTTAGTAAAACTAACTAAAATAACCTGGTATTATAAAATGCTGAGAATTTTTAATGAAGTAATGAAGTTCCTTGATTATTGAGATAAGCCAAATGCTCCTCAGAATTTTTTGCTTTTTCTAAACATCCCCAAAATGTACAATTCCTGCACTTCAGAAGAGACATGTCTACCTAGGACTTAGTATTAACAGAGGGTCATGAGGTGTTCTCCAGAGTGAATGAGTATGTGAGAATGGCTAATTAGTGAGAAGGAGGTGGAAGAGGATAGGTTTGCTTGTCTCATCTGTTAAAGAGTAGCAGCTTCTGTTAAAAGTACCTCTCTGGCATGGGTAGCAAATATTTAGTGGTCCAGAAGCTCTCTGAGGTTACTGAGGGACAAAAGACACGTGGAGAGAGCCTTGATAGCCACTCAGAAGTAAAAACTATTCTGACGTTTTCACTGCATTGGGTCCTTGCTCAATGACTGACCTAATCTCCACATTTGATAGAATAATTCTTCAAAACACAATTATTTGGAAAAAAGTTAGTTGCATTTTGTACAAAATATCGCAAAAGTCTTTCTCACAGAGATGTTACAAAATGTTTATAGATTTTTCTTGCTTTCATAATCAAAGAACAATTTCTTACCTATATAAACAGATAGGTTTTTTTATGTAAGTATACCTACTGGTCGCTTTTTAAAATCAAGCACAAAGTCCAGTCTGCTTATCCAAGATTTAAGTTGATTGTAACTAACCAGCAGAGCTGCTGTTACCAAATGGTCACTTCCTTTTTTCTTTTTCTTCTTCTTTTTTTTTCCCTTTAAATATGTTTTAAAGGAAATTTAATTCTCATTTCTCGTTCTGTGGTGGAGTTCCCCAGATCAGTGGCATTAAGTGTCAAAGGAACACAGGACTTTCACAACGAGAGTTATGTTAGTCATCTGGGAATCATTTAGGAACAAACAACACAGACTGACTGACAAATATATTGTGTTTATTGCAATCTAAAAAAATATTTATGTGCAAAAATTAAAATCTGCCATGTTTCTAAAAAGACAACCCTCCCTTCCCCTCAGCTCCCCGTCATCTTTCAGGGCTATGTCTTTAATGTAGTTATTTATAACTACATTATATACATTATATATTTATTATAATTCCCAATTCCCCTCACTCCCTATCAGATAAAACCAAACAACGTTATCAGTGGCTCCACAGAGGTGAGGAATTTTACAATCTAATGTGTTTGATCAATGTGATGTGCTACTGTATAATTTTTGAGTTGTTCTGTTTCAAATACCAATGACAAGCTCCTTGAAAAAGTAGAGACCTCCCCTGTCTTTGCATTTTTTATTTTAAGAGAGTTCCAAAATATTGACGTTGTCACCACAAGGGTTATCTAAATTTTTTGTTATCATTATTCTCAGCACTTTTTTTTCCAGAGAGGGGTCTTCTGTTTGCTGAATTTAACTTTTGTTTAACTCCTTCTAAGTCTTTTGTAGCATTCCAGTCAAACAATAGGCAAAAATGCAAACCTAAGTGAAACAAATGAAACTTTTCTGAATTCTTTCACAAGCAAAAATTCTCCAAGATGAAACCATATACCCCTACCTGATATATAAATGTCCTGAAACCAAATTAAAAAAAGGAAAAATGAGTTGTTTTCTGTTGGATTGCGGTTTTTATGCATATCAAAGTCAAATGAATAGCAAATTGAGAAGAATTCACTTATGGTTAGAAGTGCAGTGATACTCATAACTACATAATTGTGTAAATCTGTCCTTATTTATGTGAACTTCTTGGAAGATTTACTTCAGGGTATAACCTGTGAAGTGTTAATGATCTTACACTTGCAGTCCTGACTGTCATATCAAATTATAGTACTGTTGGCTTTATTTTTCAAGTGGTTGCAACATGGATTAAACCTCTATTAGATCTACTATGCAATTCATTAAATGGGTTAGAATCATTGCTGATTATTAAAATTAGTAATCTGATATCAGTTGCTGAAGTATATGATGCTGCTGCCAATACCTAATTAGATGCTTTTTAATATTGTTATGGGTAAATTTTTTTTTTATTAAGTTATACTGGGATTCAAGCAATTTTATCCTTTAATTTAACTAAAAATATGTATACTAAAATTGGTAATAAATATAAGAAGCTATCAGCTATTTATCTTCCTCAGGAAACAACAATTATGTTAATTTTTCAGATAATTTTGTTTGTAAAAATATATGCTTTCATATGCCCTTATTAGAAGTGTGTGGCAATGCAAATAATGACAGATTTTTAATCAAGAGTATTAAAGTTTATGATTCTGATTCTCTTTTCATAGAATATTTTTGCTCAGTGACCATGGTATAGCTCAAGTTAAAGAAGCATCAACTTTTCTTTATGACATTCTTAATAGTACAGTTGGAAAATTTAATTAATTGAGTTATTTATTACTCTGTTGAGATGTAAGATTGATTGCGCAGCAGGAAAATTTTTCACAGAAAACATGTTCTTCAGGACAGGAATAGCAAGCTTACCAAGTGAAACCATTTTTGGTACTTTCAGTTTTTTCAAGGGAATAGATGTCTTCTCATCTCTATTGTAAGCAGTCTCCTGCAGAAATCATTGAAAGCATAACGAAGGTATAAGAGCCAAGATATTGACAACCTATTAATTTTTCTACAACTTTATGGAATGCTTTTCCTTTTCTGTGCCAAGAGCAAATGTCACTCTTTACAAGTGCTCCCAAACCAGTGCTCTCTGACTTTGTAAGAGGGCTGTATGCCCCCTTTTTTCCTTTTTTTCAGACTGGAAAAATCTGGGTAGACTATAATATTGCTAGAAAAAACCTTCACCAGTTTGTAGGTTCACTGAGAAAGGGAAACAGTTTCTGATTTGTAATTGGAAATTATTTGTAATTGGTAAAATTACCAATAAATTAATAATTTTCTAAGAGAGAAAATAATTTTTTTAAGGGAAATCATCCTAAACAATGGCCTCAAATCCCATGCAGATGTACTTTGATTGTTTCTTCAACCTTTGGGATGTTCATAGCTGTCCATCTCAGCCTTTTCACTCTTCTGAAGGGTTGTACAGCTGCTTCTTTCAAAACCTCAGCTTAGTGAGTGAAAGCCAGGAAGCACCTACTGTATTGTGTTCCTTATATTTCTGTATGGACAAGGAGCAACAGCCCAGATTTGCATAATGGTTATCTCAGCTAAACTTATTTCTGTAGATGATTTCTTGAAGATTAAGAGGTTGCTGGTGATTTTCAAATAACACAGATTCATAGTTTTAAAGTTACTCCTCAGATCCTCCTCCTTTACTGCTTTACTTGATGTTAAGAGCTGTTTGAAGGCCTGACAGTCAAGGTATAACAGAAGTTGATGATTGCTATACAGAGGTATTTTAATGATTTTTAATAAAATTTATGAAAATTTATCTCTCTCTTTTATATGCCATCATTTATTGTTCGACCATACAGGTGCTCAGGATGTATGGACATCCCATTATCCAAGAAGGATAAAAGAACAAATAAAAAAGATTTATTCTTCTTTACCTCAAGTAGTAGTATCTATATGCTCTTTTAGCCAACTAACTTGGAATTTATTCCCACCAAGGACCCATGTGTGTATATATGTATATACTGATTGGCAGCTGACCTTTGGATAAGAACTTTTGTGAAACTTATATGACAGTGGAAAGGGAGTTTCTGGTTCTCTGTGTGTGTACTTGTGTTGCCCCAAGTGAATGAGTGTCCACAGAGAAGACAAGCAGATATTAATGATGATAGGAAACTCTTCCTTAGTTCTGATGGTATGTATTAATCACCATTTTGGTTTCTGTTCAGTCAGAAATGAAAATGGTAGATAGCTGTCTTTTTACTCTTTTTTTAATCCTGATAGTGTATGCCTGTTACATAGCTGAAAATCAAATAGTTCTCTGCGTGCTGCTCAGATCTCTTTTGCAGGACAACTTTAAAAAGGGGAATTACTATGAAATTAAGTGCAAGAGGTGTTCGACCCCTTTGCTGTCGCAACATAGGCAGGAGATACCATAAAGCTGTGAGCTTTTATTAAAGATAGAAGAAAGTCTATCCCAAGAGAGTGGTATCCTATTGAATATATAGGATCCGATGAGTGTTCCTAAAGTAGAAGGCTTACTTTTTTTTGTTGATTTCTGGACACATCTAGAAGAGAAAGAAACATGCAGTTACAGTCTGATACTTATTGTGTTTTACAGTGCAGTGTTCACAGTCCTTTGGACTGAGCTGACCTATAGCACCAAAGAGCCCCAAACCCTGTGCCTGCCACAGAAGATACATAAGGGATGCAGGAAGCCATGGGTGGAGGGGTGGCTGTTGTGTCTGCAACTCTGAACCACACAACTTGTATACTGACAATGCAATTATTATTGTAATTCCTATGGGAACCTTGGAATAAGAGAGTTTTTCTTTTTTGTGTATGCAGAAGTGTATTTCCAGCATCCTCCTGCTTCACATACTTATTTGTGAGCACTCTACACAGGTAGTACACTCTTATAACAGCTCACAGAATCTGCCAAGTTTCATTGCACAACGTTTTTTAATTCTTTTGAAGTCTTTCAATGGTACAATGGCAATTGTTACTGGTTAAAAGTAAATGGGTTCTTTACCATTCACTTATAACTACATTGTAAATCATTATTTTAATATATTTTGTTAAATGTGGTGAGATCTAAGTGTACAGTGTTAAAAATATTTTACTGCTCTTTTTGCTTGAGGCATTTCTAGCAAGCTAAGAGATCTTTACAGGCATTGACAAGTTGTACTGTGTCTGTGGAGAAATGATTTAGAATAAAGAAAATATATCATAATCTGTGAATTAATAGAATTAATATTTTATAAAATCCCTGACTTATTTTGTTTATGCAGCTTCTGTGTCTGTCAGTTTTGTCCATTGCTCAGTGCTATTGCCAGTCAAAGAGCATAAAAGTGATTTTTTTTTCTTAGAAATCCCGCAATTGATCAAAGTCCACATCTTTTACAAACCTCTCAAAATTCATAAAACTGGTGGTAAGATGTGGTACATGGGGTTTTTTTAAGCAAATTTTCATTTTAATGTTTTATCAGTCCTTTTGTGGCACTGTGCAAAATGATACAGAATGTCTGACATCAAAATCAGCAATACAGATTGCCTTTAAAAATAATGTGTTGCCTCTGTCTGGGAGCTAGTTATGTCTCACATATAACAGAAGGCACCTTTTGTTCTTTAGTTAATTAGCTCATTATGCTGTAGGTACATAATTCTTTAAGCAAACTCATTTGAACAGGAATCACAAAAAAGTTATGGATGATAAATTCAGACAGAGCAAAAATGTTAAAGATGTTGACTTTCCATGAAAAATGCATGTGGTGGCATGAAAGAATTTAAGCTTGTGGAACCAATGCTTCTGTAATGTTTTAATTCCTATCAGCAGAAAGACTTTCTATTGTTTGTAAATAAAAAGGAAATATTTCACTGTGGCACTTCCATCTGTTACCTTAACAATAAGTAAAGTCATGCAGTTTATCACAGCATTTTCTAAAAAAGGGTTTAAAATCAAAGCTCTGCTCTTACATCCCCATGCAGTTATAAAACACTTACCCACCAAGAACAACAGATTCTGACTGTTAGTGTTGTGTTTTAATTCTAGTATGGGCTAGTTCAGAACTCAAAGACATGGGTTTCCAACTGAGTGCTGAGATCTGCTGCCAGGAATGGCTTCTGCCCAAGGAAATGTGCTACCTTTTCAAGATAAATGTTCCCGGGTGAAAGATGGGCTGGACTGCAGAATCTGTTTGCTCACAACATATTTAGCAAAATATAATCTTCCAAGTATTTAATTTAAATGTGCTATCAAATATAAAAATAATGGGGAAAGATCTTGAGGCTAGCTTGATGACTCAGACCTCTAATTCTTTCTAGCACTTGTGGTTTGCTCTTCTGAGGGCTGTGATTCCTGTTGGCTCACCTTGGACTAGATAATATGCTATTTTGAAAATCTAGTCACTCTGGGGATTCTTTGCTGGTGAGTTTACTCAATCACCTAGTCTAAGCATCCCTAGTGATGATGTGGAGTCAGTAAAGTGTTACATTCATTATAGAGAATTCCTGAAAAAACTGCTCAAAGTCAAACAGCAGTTTAAATAATGTCAGTGACACCTCATACTGCTTCTCAGAGTAGGAGCTGCTGCAGTGAAAACACTGCCCAGATCAAGCTTACCTGGATTTAAGTGAGGACAATTTTTTCCTCTAAAAACCAAACAAGTAACACGCAAACTATGAAATCTTTACCTTATGACACAACACACACAGATTCGGGAAAGGAGATGTATTTTAAAATATTCATATGATTGACTCTGCGATCATCTTATGATCGAAACCCCCAGTTTTGACAAAGAAATGAAGGGTATCTGAAGTAGGGGTAAATATTTTAGCAAATGAATGATAGGCAAAGGCTTCTTTTACTCCTATGCCTGAGATCCACTCCTATTCCAGCCCTAAAAGGGAAGCACCCTCTGCTGGCTCCTGTGGTATATGATTTTTATGCCTTTACACTGTGGTACCTACAAGGTGCTGGTTAAATTTCTCTGACTTAGGTTCCTGCTGATCTTTTCTGATCTGCAGGGTTCAGCTTGCTACTCTGAGTAGTATCCATACCAGCTAATTGCATAGAAATTCCTTCTCTTTCTTACACTTCAAGGCTGTTAAGCCAGGATCAAAGACTTGATGAATTATCTTTACATTAGTGTTGGTGTTTCATGTGAGCACATGGAGCAACTTACACTCGCATCCCTTACTGAAGGGTTTTTGTTAATTTGTAAAACATTACCTTGAGCAGAAGTACAAGAAGGCATTTGGACACTTCTCTAAGCATTAAGATACAACAAATGAGTAAGCAAAAACATGATTTCAATAGATCACAGTCGAGTAGGTTATTTCACTGTTTTTCGAGAGTGACCAAGTTAATTTTTTACATTGCGTTTTTCATGTTCGCTTGCTTTTCTGCTGTAACCAAAAGTACAGCATGACTGGCCATATGTTTCTACCAGGTTCTGCTATCAGCAGAACATTTTCATATTTTCATCTTTCCGTATTTTCTTCTTTTTTTTTTTTTAATAAAATAAACAACAACAACAACAAACCCAAACCAACCAAACAAAAAGAACTGCCCCCTAAAAAAACCCCCAATATAACCCACCAAAAACCCAATCAAGTGATTTTCAAATGTATTCCATATGAACTGTTGCATTGGATTGCATTAGTCATATCAAAGGAGACCAAATGAAAATGTTAGAAAGTGTCATAGAAACAAGTATATTTCAGTCTAAAATATAAAATGGACAGGACAGGATAATACAAAGGCTATTCTATTCCTTTCAAGTTGATTTTTTTTTGCCAACAATGACCTTCTCTTGGCTTAACCCCCTGAAATAGAGCTGAATTATATAACACTGCATACTGGTATATATTTTTGAATTGCATCCTAAGTGAGGAATAAAAGGGCTTGATCCAAGATGGCATTGGAGCACATGCCTGAGAACTGAATGTGTTCATATGTGCTCCGAAGGATTGAGGTTCTGAGTATTAGAATTTCCTCAACCCAGTTTCTGGAGAGATTTCATCTGTTTTACACAGCTCTGAATATTATAGAGTACATTTTTAAATAATGGTAGCAGAGCTTTTTGAGTTCCTCCTGTCATTGAGAGAATCTATCAAACAGATTTGCTGTGGCAGAAAGGGAACCTAAGCTTGGTTTTGCCTTTCTTTAGAGATTAATTTGGAGTACAAAGTGAGAGAGGGAACTCCTCCAGGCCATCATCTCTCTGGCAGCCCGAGAAGCACAGCTGTGGTCAGGGTCTGGGTTGAGGGGACAGCTGGAGTAAACCAGAGCAGCCTTCTCCACAGCCTTGTCTTCCTGTCAGGATGGATGCAGAGGAAACCACCAGCATCTGCATTTCACCCTGAAATGTGGTCAGAGTGCCCAGCTGGACAACAGAGCTTGAAATTATTGGCATATATTCCTTTCTTCCCCTCACACAGTGTGTTTAGTGCCTAAATTCTGCTTGCAGCACCAAAAGATGTTGTGCCAATACAATGTTAAGTGAAGAGTGGCCTATAATGTTTAACTTCAATTTAAATATTACTTTAATAATGAGAAATGGGTTCAGTTCTAAAATATCATCTCTCTTAAAATAATGTAAATTATCCCTAGACAAAAATTGGAGCAGTAGCTGTGAACCTAAGTGAGGGAAAGCTCAGGAAGTTTATGTTATAAGAAAAAGAAACTTTGCAATGCACAATTCCAGTTAATATGGGAATATAACTTGGTCTAAAAAAGTAGAATATATACAGTAATACAATATCTGATGATACAGAGTTGGCATAAACTTTCCAAAATCGAATTTACTGTAGAGAAGTCACCAGTCTGACATGGAGCTGGGTGGAAAAATATTAATTTTAATTTTTTATTAAGCGTTTTGTTAAATGCATGATTTCAAGACAAGTTTTACTATTTTGATATTTATTCGAATTTTTGAAATCACTATCCTTTGATTACATGGTGAATTTACATCCCTAAAATCCTAAAAGTAAGGTAGGTTATTTATACGAAGACAAGCAAAAGTTGAGCAACAGAGGAAAGAGAGAGATTTTTAAGATGAGACAATGAGTAACATAGAGATACAAGGACAGTAGAGAAGAAGCTCTTTCCTCAAATGCTTAGAGTGCAGATGTGTGTAAGGACACAAATCTCTTTTCTTGCTCCTGCAATCCACTTCACCTTAGAAGGTCCTATTCTACAACTCCAGGGGTTTGTGTTAAACCTCAGTTTGCAACATCTGGATGTTGAAGAGTTACTGTTTATAATTACATCTGGCAGCCTGGCACTTCTCTGAGGTGATCTGACAGGAGTGATCAGCATGCCTAACTGGGGAAATTTCAGCAAAAGGCCCAGCAACCTGATTTTTGTGTGTCAGTAAACATTAGCCACTTTTTTAGTTTTCTATTGCATTTAGAACTTATTTTACTCATCTAGACCACCCTCTAGGAATAGGTTTGAGTCATTTGAAAATGATGTGTAAATATATTAAATCCGGGAATTACAAAGCATGCATGTTGAGGGCAATTTTTTTTCATTATATTTCTCCTGACTCATGGCAGTGGCTGGATGGTCCTGTGGCTTGGGTATAAATGGACTTATTTAGGGTATATTTGAGAATGGAGGCTTAGGGAGACATTGGTTGTTTGACTGTATTTGTCATGAAGTGGGTGATTACTCCCATGACATTTTCCTAATGAACCACAGTAGAGCACTGAGAGAACCCTGAAGTTCTTTACGTATAAATATTTCTGTATCTTTTATACAACTGTGAATTGTGCTTCTCTTCATTAAGTGGTGGAGACATGAGAAAAATCATAAAGGAAGCCGTGTTGAGTGAACGAATGTTGGAGTAGTCATATGGATGGTACTGTTGCAGCAACTCTTTTCTTTCTGCAAAACTGTTAAGCCCAAGGCAGGGAAGATACATCGAATCATAGAATTCTTTAGGTTGGAAAAGAACCTTTAAAATCAGAGAGTCCAACTGTTAAGCTAGCACTGCCAAGTCCACCATCAAACCATGCCTCTTCATTGAAATTTTCAAGTTAATTTCAGGAGATAACACTAAATACTAAGAAACTTCTTATGGTTTCCATCTATATTCCTTGGAACTGACATACACTCTCCAGTGTTGTAACTATGTCTTCTAGACATGAAGACAACTCTTCTAAAAGCTTCATAATGGGAGTACCCTGTATATTTAAGATGCTTCTGCATTTAACTATCTTAAATTATACTATTATTTGCAAAGGATATTTTCTTTGCTAAACAGGAGAGACTGAAAATGTGTTTAAATGAAGCGCAGTTAGCCTTCTAAACAGAAATGTTTCTGTTATAAAATTCCATACTTAAAAAAGCTCTGTCCATAGGCAAAAGTGGAATTTAAAATTCCTGAAAGGTATGAAAACTTGGAAGAATATTATGTACAAAAATAGGTAAGTTCAGAGAATTAAAAAGGATAAAAGCTACAGAGGTACACACATATTTCTAATTTCCTGTTCACCACATGGTGCTTTGGGACTCCTCATTTTTGCACAGCAAATATGGGCCATGATAAGGAATATATGTGAGGACTAACAGAGGCTGGGACAATGCTATGTGATGATGCTCAGTCTGGGACTCTGCTCTGTGGAGCCAGGCAAGAGCAGGACTTGTTGTCCACTGTGGTGTGCCTTACACCCCAGCTTTGGTGTTCAGGGCTTTGCAGTACTTCCGTAAACAATCATTATTCTCCTGACACAGTTGGTGAAGATGAGGCAGGAAGTTTAGTAGTTCACTGAGGTTCAAACTGTGTATCACTTTAAGAGCAAGAAATAAAACTCCTAAGGCCCAATTTCCATTCTTCTACTCATCCCACTAGTTTTTGCTATCTTACATCACCACATAAAGGGAAAACTAACTAATATCTATTTTTATTTTTTTCTACAATGGTACTACCTAAAAATAACTAAGATCATTGTTCTATAAATCAGATTTTTAAAAGTGTAACTATAGACTGAACAAGTAAGAATCACAAAATACTTGTAATTTTTTTATTAATTTATACCACTTATGAAATAGTATTTTGTTACAGAAATACTGAGTTACTAAATTCTTCATATTACTGTAATATTGACTTTTTGTGCAGTCTGCTCTACAATTCACATGATCTCTGATTTATCTTGTCACTGGTATATATGTATTGTGCTTATCTTGAATCATAAACAGTAAATGCTACAACAGCTTCCTTTGTCGTCCAAAGAAAATAAACATCCTTTTTACCTTTGCTAATGTATCTTGAAAGTCCAATGGAACAGAAATGCAAATTATCTGGTTTCTTGGGTTCCTGTTTTGATGAGCAAGCTTATAGCTGGACTACAAGGTTCTAGTAGATTTACGTTAAGAAATTGTATTACTGTTTATCTGCACTAAAATCCTAACCTAATGTAATATTAAGCCTCTGATGGTGCTCAGTTAAGATGGAAGTGAGGTTCTGTCTTAATGTGCTAGTTTTTAAAAGACAAATCACTGCATCTGTCTTAAATACTGTGGTGATGAAGTGGAACCCTAAAAGAGTTGATAGGCTTGATATCAAAGGAGAGAGTTTTAGAATTTTATTATTATGGGGGTTTTCATTTTTTTAAATTTTATTTTATTTTATTTTATTTTAATATTACTCTTCTTACAGAAAGCTCACAGATATTATGATTTGATAACATTGAACCCAGGGTATGGCCTTTTCTTAGATCAAAGAAGCAAAGATTTCAGTTCAGCAGCGTGGATTTGAGGACATTTTGTTCTCCAGCTGCACTTTCTGATGCCAAAGAATGTCCCAATGCCCTGTGCAAATCTGACAAGCAGAAGCCACCAGAAGGAATGAAACTGCATTCAAAAGAGGTTAAAATCTTCATAGAAGGACCTTGTTAACACTTCTACACCTTAAGATCTGAAATCATGTGTTTTGATGGAATATAAACTTATGGAAATCATTTGAAGAGACGTTAAGTGTGTAGCCCTACTTAAAAAGAGGAGCACTGCTTTGCAAAATCCCTCAAGAGAGCCTGAGCTTCTTCACGTAATGAAGAAATGTCAGTGGAAGTTGATGGTGCGTGTGTGCATGTGTATGCATGTTGCAGGGAAGGGGAGAAAGGACGGAGGCAGCCTCCAGAATTTTTACATTTCAAATGTCTTTTGGAAATCACTTGTGTACTCTAACACATGGTCCCAAACTCTTTCTGTGCTATTAAAAACGGTCTGCATACAAATCAGTCTGCTGTAAAAAATTGCTTTGACAATAGCAGTTATAAGTGGTTGATGGTTTCAAGTATGCAGGATCTCCCTTGGCTCTTGATCCAGTGAAAAAGGGAGGATGTTTGTCTGTTATACATGCATTCGTGTGATGGTAAAATAGAGCATATTTTTCTCTGTTATTTCTCCCTCAGTTTAGTCTCCATGTCTTTAGACTTTTTGAGGAAGATAAAAGTATTGTTCAGTTTATACAGCATCACTATCCATTAGAAATTGTGTTATGTCTCCTCTGAAAACAGAATTGAAGCATTTCAGAAACTTGAATGGGCTTTGAACCTCACCTATATTCCCTTTCTCAGTTTACTTAGTAGTACATTTCTCCCTAAAAATATAATCACTCTGTACTGACAGTTTTTCTTTCTATGAGCCCTGTTCAGGTCCTTAATACAAGCTGGTAAGCCAAAGGCAAAGACTGCTAAGCCCCCCAGCTATGGCCATAAACAGGAACACTGTACCGGGACTCAGACCCTTAGGTTTGTCTGTCCTTTGACAGTAAATCAGAGTTGACTTGCCAAATTTATTGTGCCTTCAAAAACACAACTCCATTGAAGTATAAAAACATTTAATATCTGGTGACCAAAGTCCTACAGTTTTTATACAGTAAGCTATGATTTCTGCAAAATAACTAAACCACTTTAGAGTCACAAATATTTGCTTCTAAAGATTTTTTTTTCAAATAAAGCACTGAGCAATAAATACACACTAAACTGAGAAACCTAAATTTTTTAATATGAAAAGAATCTGTGAGAATAATTGTAAGAAATTAGAATTCAATTTTGGGGAGTGAAGGCACTTCACCCTCAAAACATTGGAATGATTTTCCAGAGCTTTATTCTGATTTTTCTTGTTCCACAGAGTGCCGTTTGCCTCACGGTGGGAAGCATGCTACCATACCATGTTGTTACCAGGCACTGAGCAGTTACTTGCATGAGACAGCTGCTGAGAGTCACATATGAGTGCTGCTGGCTAACACTGCAGCATAATGTGGCTGCTTCCCTGCTCTCCTTCCCTTACAATTCTCTAGGTGCCTGTTCTCCAAAACAAAGTTGAATGCATCGTTAGAGCTTTTGCTGTTGTTACTTTGGCTTTTAGAAAGTTAACTGCAACTCAAAGAGCTGAGTGCCTGTACTACTTTATGACCCTTAAATCCCTGGTATTGCCTTTTTGTAGTGCCTATTCCAGACCAAAACATTATCAATAGGATTTGCACCAGGGACCTTTAACACATCACTTTACCCCTCTTTAATACACCGTAGCAGCCAAGCATGTCAAGTGTTATAATAGTAGAGTTGGTAAAAAGGGGAGCTACAAAGTGAAAAGCAGCACTATATAAGTAGCCGTTGTGAAAGAGTTTTAGGAAGATGGCGTGACTGACAATTTTAATTTATTAATCTTGTACTGTGATTGCTCACATAGCTTCTGGTACACTGAAATTATTAATTTTATGCAAAAAATAGGCTCTTTCCTTCTGCAGTTTATTAGTGCTCATCCTCCTATTTTCTCATTTAGAAATGGCTTAACTTAAGGCAACATGAAAAGATTGCTGGATGTGGAAAGAACTTTGTAGTACTCTGCAACACGATTGTTCAGACTTCAAAGCAACCCTTAGAAAAGCTGTAAATAAGGACTAAGGAATAAAAATACACCAGCACCTGGGAATACTCAGCACACTGCACACCAGAACAGAATCCAAGCCCTGGCAAAGAGCCAGACACCGGGGATAAATCTGGAAGGACTTAATACATGCTGAAGAACCGATCCACTTGGAAACAAACTAGGTGGGTGCACTTATCTCCTTGTCACATACTATAGCAATTTCGCTACTTTGAATATAAAATAGGTCTTGTCATCATGTAATAGACCACAATGTAGCGCTCCGTGCACAGAGCTAAAACTCTGAGTTTATAGGTAGTGCTCATACTCATCCAGAAAGAATTTTTCTTGTTTTTGTAATTTTTAATGGGCAGCTGGATAGGGACATGCATACCTATGAATGTAGTTTAGAGTAGTTTCAGTACAGAGAGATACTGTACTGGAGGTTGGGAGAGGTAATTAGGTGAACACTAATAAGTCTGAGTCATAAAATAACAAAAGTCCTGGATGAGTAATTTGTAGAAGTTGCCATAGTTATACAACAAAACATGAAGTTTCTGTTTATATATGGACAAATTAGCTGTTTCCTGCTAACTGTAACAACAGTGAATTTTACAGGTTGCCTTAAAATGGTTTTCAGCCATTAAATCTTATGTAAAAAATTGGCAGATGAAATGTTGCTATTTGAAATTGAAACTACTGTCTCATGTCAGAAAACAGATCATATGTATATTTTAAAATCTGAAGCAAGGAAAAAATCTGGAGATTTTCAGCATCATAGCTGAGCAGTAAAACTTTGAGATGTAAAAGCTTTCCCAGTCAAAGGGATCTGTAGAAAGTAATTATTAAGTACAAAATGAAATGTTAGATTTGTTAGGCTTGCTCAATATCCCAGTTTCTCTTTCCCTTCAATATATATTTCTCTATTGTTGCAGGTTTCACTGGGGAAAAGCCAGCTTCAAATTTATCCCTAAGCTAAAACCTATAAAATGTTTGACAAAATATTAGATATCTTGAAAACTGTCTTAAATATAAACTCTCTTGTTCCTGCTGTATATTCTCTGTGCATTGCACGTGCAAATGCTGTTCAGATATAATAAAAAGACACTATTACCCAAATACATATCTTTTAGATCTCAAAACCTTTTGAAGAGCTGCACAGCCAATGCCTACATGTACAAGTAGACCTCTGCAGATTTTTCCTTGGAACTGTGCATTTTGCCTCTTAAACAGTCCCTGTCACCCCCTCTACTTTTCCTGTTTTCTTTCTCCTCTCTTCATCCATTCACACACACCCATTCCACTGTTTCAATTTTTGGCCTGTGTACGAAATTATTGATAACTGTGCAAATATGATGTTCAATAAAATCCTTTTACTTCTGCAAACTGTGCTAGTAACGGAGACTGTTGGCTAACAAAAAAGCACCAGTGTTTTTTTTATAGAATTGCCACCCTATAAAATCTTTCACAAGAGAAAGATGTAGCTCATTTATTTCAGAGATCTCTTTGAATCACACTGATTTTTACTTGTTAACCCTTTCTATGAGGAGAGCTGTTCATTAAAAGTCAAGAGATGACCTTCCAACATGTGCTTCTGTGACAGGCTAATCATTTCCCATGTGGAATGCTGACTTCCTTCTGAGTGATCAGCAGGTAGAGTAATACCTGTTGAACAATGCACTAAAAATGGCATAGACCTGACAATTAATTCATGTGTAGGATCTAAAATTCAGCTCTTGAAAATCAGGCAGCCTACTTTAGCCTGTATGTTGCACATATCAACAGGTTTTGAGCGGAGTGGGTACTATGTCAGAATTTAGTGGTGTGACATGAACATGATTTTTTGTCTCTAATGCAACTGTTTGTGTACAGCATGTGTCATAAATTTTGGTTTTTTTCTAAACTTGCTCCAGAATCCAAGACTGTGATTGCTTGTTAATATTTGCTGCAAATCCCTACCTCTGCCTCTTGAGCCCATGATAGGGATAAATATTATAGTTTTTTTATAATTAGTATTTACTGTATTTGTAACATTCTGAGTCTGTAATATGTAATTTTTGGAGGATAAATGCTGTACAGCAACATCACCTCACTATGAACTGAGAAAAAAGACAAAAATACTAATAAGAATGATATTGGCTGTTCGCAAATTTATTTATCCCCTGACAAAATATGTAGCTAAAAATGAAACTTCAGGGGACTAAACACACAAAATTTAGGTTGTTTTCATTTAATAGTTTGGGGGGTCAAAAAGAGGGGCCAAAAACTATAGAGTATTCAAATATTTTGCTTTGACAAGTTTCAAATAATTCATTACAAAGTTGTCAATATTTATGCCTTAATAAGGACTTCAAAATGAAATAATTAACATAAATCTGAAACATATGTGTTTCTCAGTGAAGAGTAAATTAAAGAGAAATCAAAATACTCATATACACACACACATAGAAAGCCTGTTTATGTTTGTTTGGTTTTGCTTCAAGCAGTCCCAAATCAATTTTTTATTTTTGATGTCAAGGCATAAAACCAATTTATTATTTGTACAATTCACTTATAAGGGAAATTCATGCTTTAATCTGTGTTACCAGGTCTAAGAGACCAGAACACCTAGCTGAAACATTCAGCCTTTTATCTCTTTACGTGTTATTATGTATGATCCTTTTATAATGGTAGAAAACAAGTTGATCTCTTGATGTAAAGATCAAAGAGAGAAAAGACAAGGACATGTCAGGTTGCCCCAACCTGCCAACCTGTAGTGCTTGATATTAACTGCAGAATACTGTCTCAGTGCAAAGTATTTAGCTTTCTCTGATTTTGTCAAATTTCTCTGAGAGCAGTAAGAGAGCCAAAAATGTGCTGGTAAGGACTAAGGCATTTTTTAAGAATACGTCATTTCATATAAGCCATCAAAATATCTTCTCCTTGCTACCTTCTGTTGGATGAATAACCCAGACCATAGATCTCATTTCCAATTCACTTAACCCCCTCATACTGCTTGTGTATTTTTTACCGTGCTTTATTGCAAAGCTCTCACAATTAATGTAGTTGTGTGTGGCATTATTCTTTTTTCCTAGTCATTTAATTGCACTAAAATAGCAAATAGAATGAGACATTTGGAGTTAGTGTCCTCTTTTACTTCTCAGAAAATAATATAAATGAGCTTACAGCTCTTTGCCAGCAGTAGAAAAATGATGCTTTTTCTGGAACCATTTATGCTTAAAGAGGGATTTGTGCTGCTCAACACATCTGTGTTGGCCCCAGTTAGTTTCCAAAAGGATGCACAGTTTGGCAAAAAAATCCTTTTTTACTCAGTGAAACCTTCTCTCAACATGATAGGTGCAGGCAAATTCATAATATATTCCACTCTTCTGGTTGAATAACAGATGTGCAGCAGTCCCCTTCAGATGAGACATGAATGGTCTTACAGTTTCTGCCCACACAGCTTCTACCATAAAGACATTCCCGTATTGGCTTTCCCTTCAAAGGACATTAAGGGACTTTGGAACGTTCCCCAGTTTATTCCCCAGATCTGTCAAGCTTTCACCTTACCTTTAGACATACCCTTGCAACCTCATATACTGTACAGATGACATTACCAGTATGGCAATGTAAAATTTCCACTCTTAAAATAAACCATCTTGACCAGTCCGGGTTCACTGATTGCTCCCCACGAGAAAGTAAAGGGAAACTGCACTCCTAACCCCAGCAAAATAGTGCTAATATTTCAAAAATCAAGAGGCACACATACCTACAGGACTACTGAGGTGTCAGCACCTTTGACTCTCCAGGCAGGCAAAAGTGGAGTGGCTTGTAAGTCGGGTAAAGATTTCTCGGTGAACAATAAATTCGCTGAGCGATGTAATTTGGGGGTCATTTAGCTATCCAAGGACCTCAGTGGTGCTGGATGGATTCAGGCTGGGTTCAGAAGTGGGCAAAAAAGAGAGATGCAGCTGTGGGAGCCTTGGGTTCAATTCCTTACTCTGCCAAAGGATGTCTGAAATCGCAGCTCTCATGTCCCAGGAGAACACCTTAGTTTCTAGTCAAGCTTAAGGAGTCATTCACATTCTCTTGCTCAATTAATATTTAAATACATTATGGCAAGTGCCACTGCTCCCACAGGAGGGATTTCAGGAGCTCCACACTCAAACACCTAATAGCGTGATGGTTAGGCTGACCTCCTGAGTGGCACAAGACCCTGGTCCAAACCCACTCTTTCTGATTCAGGGAGTGCTGGGACCAATATCTCTCTGGGGAAAGTTGTTCCAGTTTGCCTGAGGTACCTAAATATTCATGGAGCAAAGCAGGGAAAAAAGGGTTTTCTACCATTGCCGACAAGATGCATTGCAGAAGTAATTGCTGGGTTCCAACCTCTACCATAGTCAATAGAGAGTGGATCAGTGCCAGGGGGCTGGCTTGGCCCTGGCCCCTTGGCTTCCCCCAAGCTTTGCTGGGGCATGCTGGTCAGTACAATCTCCTGGCTGGTGAAGGCTTGGGATTGTATCTCTTAGTTGGAAGAGAGGTCTAACAAAGCGTGGGTGAATTTCCTACCAACAGGGCTACTAATTAAAGTACCTGTTCTCTGGAACAGTTGCAAATTTATCCCTTTCTTTGCTTTTACTTTTGTGGATGTGCCCAAACTGCTGGGTTTTGAATGGAATGTTTTGTATTGGTTGAAATGAGATTGTATATTTTTCCTCTTCTTTCAAAGAATATTATTGCATATTCTTTTGAGCTGAATAATTTAGTTTAGTTCTTGGATAGTGCTAATTTGCAAAACACCTGTTTGCATGCAGACAGTGAGTAAAAACCTTTTAAATAATTGATCCTTGTGTGAGTGTTGATTTTATGGCAGTACTCACAATAGGGATGAAATCTATGCCTGTGGGGTAAACCAAACTGAACCGAAACGGAACAGACTGTCGATAGAAGTACGTCTGTATGTTGTTGACAGGTATGTTAATGAAGGGAAAGGCACTTCACCAGTTCCCCTTCTTCTTCAGTCTGTCTCATTCTCCAGGAAATGTCATGCCAGAAGCAGCAGAGATGTGGCACTGACAGAGAGCAAATGAGTGACTTACCTCTCATTTAATTTTGTAGACAGCAATTTTGTACTTCCAAATAGGATGACCAGACCTGAGGTTAGAAAGATATATCTAATAATAAATTCTCTTTGCTGTGCATCAAAATCCTCAAACAAGTCTCCCTTCTTATTATTTGCCATGTTGTGTAACTATTTATTTTGAAACCCAAGTATTGTTTACTTGGGTTTACATATTTTATGTAAGTTAGTACACAAAATCTAATGAAAAGACAAAAGTTTATGGTTTCTATAAAACTGAAATCCAGAGATACAATTGTACTGTTGTTATAACATGTTCTGTAAGACCACAGTCAGAAGATCATGCCCACAGTAAAGGTGATAGATCTGGGCCAGAATCACATAATATACGATTCATATGTAGAGTCTCGAAACTGTTACCTAGGTCATGTTATAGCATTGATTTTTAAACAGAGCTTCCATTGAAATCAATGTGCTGCTGTGTTTAAAAAGATGGGTGAAATATAAGAAATGCTAAGTGCACTGTATAATATCCCTCATTTTCTGTGGTAATATATACCCTTAAATCCTCTCTTTGTTTGAATTTAGAAGGCCATGAACTAAAGGCCTCATTTTTTTCTTCTCAATTTTTAGTTCATTCAGTGTAGTAGGAATAAATAGGTTTGTGCAGCATCTGAAAGTAGAACACTTTTCATATTTTTCTGCCATTTACCGTACCTTTACACTTATTGCACATTCACAGTTGCATGACAGTTCCTACCAACATAATGAGACCCATGGTTGGACTGAGACATTATTAGAGATGTCTCTGAACTGGTCAGACAGCGTATTATTATAAAATAATAAAAAAGTGTGCCATTTTTAACATGGTCAGTAAATAAAAGACAGTGCTTTCTGGATGCCTGGTGATGTGAAAGACCAGAAATATTTCAGTCCATTGTGATTTATAATCGTCAAATATGTATGAATAATACAGATAAGATGAACTCCCTAAGCAGTTCAAGTGCTTTCAAACACACCGATTCTCACCTGATGACCTTTAGTTTAAAGGTGAACTGCAAAGGATTTGCTAAAAAAAATTAGACTTGTGCCTTCTTTTACTTCATTCTAGTGTATGAAACAAATGTAATGGCTTGTATTTTAAATGGCTCTACTACCTCTTTTTTTTTTTTTCTCCAGACTAGAGAGATAAAAAATACAGTTTGAGGTCTACTTTAGATTATTGGAAACTCTTTGGGAGTTCATAGGGGTGTTTATCAACTCAGAATTATAGGTGGGGTTTTTTTTGTTAAAAATGTTGAAATAATAATTGAAATTAAACATTGTTAAAATGAACAAAACCCAAAATTAACAGATACCATGGACAGACAAAAGCTGAAATTTGGGCTGTTCACACATCATTAATTGTGAATTGTCTCTGAATAATCACAGGTAAGAGACTACATTTGCTGTGCATTTGTACAAGGTCATGCACATGGAGTGGTGTTCTCATGCATTAGCACTATGAAACTAAATAATAATAGTAATAATAAAATCTAGAGAAAGGAGAAAAATATTTCAGGAATAAGACTAATCCTTAGACATGGAAGGCTGACTCAAAACTAAAAAATAGAAGGTATTCAACTGTTGGTAATATCAAAATCTCAAAGAGGAAGGAAAATATCTATTATTATTGCAGAGATGATTACAAGGGAAGCTGGGGGCTGCATGGCATCTCCTCATTCTCAGACCAAGAGAAGTGATGCTCTTAATTACTTGTAAATGAATCTTTTATTATTTGAATACAATGGCGATGTGACCATTATTCTATTCAAATGATAAGGAAACAGTAACTGTTTTCTCAACACTGCTAAACCTCAATTTTTTACTCATGGCTTTAGTGTTACAGCAAAAACTCTGACAGATTAAACATGCCAAATACAGATATTATTAAGCAGCACCAAACATCTTCTTTAAAATTAAATTCCTAATTCTAATATTTCTAATTGCAAGGTCTTAGTCTTTACCTAAAGATTAAATTCACCTTTCTGTAGTTGATCAGTAGTTAAAAGAAATTAAATAGAGTTGACAATGATTTCACTGATTCTTTGCTTGGCATTTTAGTCAGTTGTCTCCTAGGCATGAAAGTCAGGACTGTTAAATGCTGATATGGTATCATGGGGTTCATGATCAGAATTTTTGCCTCAGTGTGGCTCCTCATCCAGAACTGACATTACGTCCCACTCAGCAGCTTCAGGATCAACTGCGCTATCATTATCTGTAGCAGCAACAGCAGTGTCTTCTGGACATAAAAGTTTTCCCATTTATTTCTATGGATGTTTTTGAATCCTGATGCTTGCATAATTGTTTGTTCCTTGTAATCACTTCCCCAAGCATACAGGAAGTATAATATTAAAGGGGAAAATCTTTTTTTTATTTATCTTATGGAGCCTGCAGTTCAAAGTCTTTGAGTTCAATTTTCTATTATGCCTTAGTTTGCCTAAGTGGCTTTCACAGTGTCATTTATTGTCCTATTTCTAAAAAAACCCCAGCAGAAATTAGTGTATTTCCCCACCAGATAGTAATGGTTAGAGGACATATTCTAAACTGATTGTGGATTGCTCAGTCACTGTCTTATGGGGCGCATAATTTTTTTAAGACCTCAGAAGGTATTGTGTCCACTTTGCTAAGGAATTGCAGAGCTACAGTGCTTGTATGTTGCTGTACCTCAGTGTCTGACTAATGACGATTACATCATTTGCATGGTAACGATCTCATCAAGTTGAAGTATATCAGATCATTCTGGTATGGCTGATGTCAAGATTTTTTTTCTCTCTTTATTTGCTCACTTTTGAAAAAAAAAGTGGGAAAGTATACATTTCGACAGATCTCATCTTAAGAGGGGTAGTAACATACTCTTGAAAGTGGTTCAAAAGTTGAAATCCAAAAATGTTCAAACTGCAAACCACTTGACCTCTTTGTGATTCACCAGCAGATGTTGACAGATGGCACATGTGGACATAACACTTCTTTAATGGAAAAGTTTCTCTTTGCTTTGCCAGTCTTCAAGATAGGAAGTGTGTGATTGTTTTTTGCTATCAGAGTTTCATGTATGGATTCCTTGAGAAGCATATGTATTTCATATTTCATCACTCTGAGGTCTCTGGTGAACATCTTGCTGCATGATACGCTGTTCCTCCATGCTGAACACTCTGTCCTGAAGGACGTCATCAGCTGTCTGTAACCTTCTTTTCAGTTGATAGAAAGAATGTTATGCTTTCCATGCAGCTGTCTTAATTTCCCGCATGTTTGTTATAGAATATCTGAAATGTCTGGATTTTATTTTGAACAGCCAACATGTTGTGGACATTCCTTGTATTATGGAAAAAAAAGAGAGGTTTCCAGGTTGAGTGTGGGTGAAACACACTATGAGAAGAGATCCAGCGTCCTGGATTGCATTCAATTCCACTGTTCAAAACAGTGAATGCTGGAGAAAAGGCCACTGATTTAGCTGTAGCTTTTACATTTCTCAGAGCATCAGAAGCTCCTTGGCAGGATGACTTGTCTCTCTCAATGTCAGTGACAAATATTAAGGTAACCAGGGCAATAGCTCTGCAAAGGAATGATCATGGAAATCATAGGTAAAGATGGGGAGGAAATTTGTTTTCTGTCATTTTTGAATGTGTTTCCAGTCCTTAGGTCTAGTCCTTTTTTGATGTAATGCATGCCATATGATTTGATATTTTCTGGTTGTTCAGCTTAGGTCTATGGATACATCTGCTCCAATATTTGACTGCAGTATTCCAGTTGATACATAAAGTAATGAAAATGTCAGATTTAGTCATGAGATGGATTCTGTTTTCAATCACTACAAAAGGTGTTATCTGCCTTGTTTAAAGTGGGTCCTGAAAAAATATATTGTAAGCAGAATTGTCTTTCCAAAGGATCTTACGGGGCTGTTACTGCAAATAAGTTCCAAGAGCGGAATGCAAAGGGTGTTCACTGACAGTCAGCAGGGTGCTCATTTACAATAGTGAGGTCATTCACTGATCCAGTGTAGGTCATATTTTGCATGGTGGTTTTCTCAGTAACTTCTAAGTTACTATATATGTAATGTTTTGGGTTTTTTTTATTTCAGAAACAGTGTGTTTACCTCCTTTTCGTGCTCATCAACAGAATACACAGCATATGATAAAGAAGAAATAGAGTTCATACTTTAAGGAATGTTCTGTCATTAAAGAAAGGGATCATATAATCTTTGCCTCATGATGTATGTTTATATCCATTTATGATGAAAATACACTAATTTTTCACTGAGTTCTTAATATTTACATTAGGTATTCATTTTATATATTTGTATTGATTGTAACCAGGCCACAGCTTTTTTTCATTTGGTCTAAAATGAACAAACCAAGACCTTTTTATGATCTTTTGGGTCTTGTATACTTAGGAGGATTCACACAGTATAATTTTATGATAAGTGGTAGTTGTAGTTCTAATGATACATTGCCAATTCCTTCTCAAAATAAGTGACAAGAAAAAGTGACAATAGTTAACTATACTTTTAAAAGCTTTAGCTCCTTGGCAAATATTGCAATTAAAGAAAAGACTACTTTAAATCTATGCTGACTGTTGTGAAAGAAGTTTAGAGATCACTATGGCAAACCTCTCCACTCATGAATCCAATGGTTTCTTTCTACATTTGAATACACCTGAAGAGAAACATTAGTGGTGAATGAGTTGAGGTAGATTTCATGTGAAGACTTATTACCACGTAACACTTGATAACAAATAGACACAGAATGAGTTTATTTGATTAGGGGAAAGTAATTCTTCTGGGATTATGAATTTGAAGTTTGCTATTAAAACCAAGTAAAAATAGCCAAAGTAGGATGAGTATGTTTTTCATGACTTTTAAGATTACATAACATCATACTAAAAGACCAGGAAGAAAAATTTTTGACTTAGCAAGTTTCATACCCATTTTTCAATGTTTGTTTAAAAATTTACTTCTTTCCTCCCTTTCTTTCTTCTTTTTATTCGGAGATTCTAGTAATTACTTTAATAAGGCAGTAGCTGTTCAAAGAAATCATCAATTTTTGGCTTTGTTCTTTCTGGAAGATTTTCGATTAATATCCCCATCCTGTTCTATCCCCCCATCTCCACACCCACCCCACCAACAACAGTGCACATTATCCTGCATTTCTTTATCTGTAAACAAACTTTAAACAAAAGTATATCTGCTTCACTTAAATGTTCCACAGGAAAACCCCAGAAAGGGTATATGTCCTGGGTTACACAAAAATTCTGCTATTTACCTTTTCTTGTCCCTTTTCTCTGAATATGCCTTTTTGATGTTTTGCCGTCTTTAAAGAGATTGAACTGCTTGTGATTAATGACTTAAACATTGGACCACCTGCAGTGACAGCCCAGGGGCTGTAAGAGACTGGGCTATTGGTGCTGATGGCTCAATCAGCAGTGTGCTTTGTAATAATGTGCAGACTGGCCACCCAGGTGCACAGGGTGTGCACATCCAACACCTCAGGCTACAAGCTGGGTGTTAAACAAGATAGGAGAGAGACAAATCCTGCTAGGTGGGGTAGTGTTTCTTTGCCCTTACACAGATGACTCAGCTGTGATAACTCCCCTCCCGGGAAGTACCAGGACAATTCACACATAATTTGAAGATATTCTTCTCTGCTGATGGGCCATAATGGATCCTCCATTGCTGACATAACAGCAGATGTGACATCTTAGAAGATGTCAAAGACTACTGAAATGTCCCGAGATCCAGTATTACATATTCCCTACCCCCTTGGAGGTATTGGGGTCATTCCCATTGAGCCTAAGCCCAATGAAAAGACCACACTCAGACTTCCCTCAACACTGGGTTTTCTACATTCACCACATGGGTCTTTCCTCACACCCAGGCTTCTACCACCACCTTGACAGATCTGGACTGGGACCACTACTTTGACAGGACTTCAACCACCACTTTGACCAACAAACATTGAAATTGCAATGATCAAGTCTCATCATTGGATCCAACAGGTGTCCTGCGGGTCCTTCAGTCACCTGGGGGTTCTGCAGCCCTGCTCCGACTGCCTGTGCCAGCACCGCAGCCTCACTCCAGTGCTGACTCTCCAACCATTCCTGCCAGGTTTTTTGGGTGTGGAGGAGGCAAACCACATGGAAGGGTGGCCGTCTTGTCTCTGTGCTGTGGCCACATGTGTTTTTTCCAGGTGGGGGAGGCTGGCTGCCACCTCGATTTGGCCACGTGGGCAGGACTTGGGAAGTTTCTACTCATCAGTTGGTTTAACCCACTTTTGTCAGTATTGTTATTAACATTTCTTCTTGGCAAAGAGTTATCTTTTCACTTACTTCCAGGCATATTTGCTCACTCTGTCTCCATTGAAGAAACGGGGGGTAATGAATCTGAGACAGGAAACTTCTTTCCATGGTCTCCACCCCTCCAAATTTTCTCAAGCTGAGACAGCAGTTTCCTTCCATAGTAACTTTTAAAATACTTTTTTCTTTCAGAATTTTCATTTTATTACATGTTTCTTTTGTCCTTTTGAACATACTTAAAATCACAGAATCACAGAATATGCCAAGTTGGGAGGGACCCACAAGGATCATCGAGTCCAACTACAGGGCCTGCACAGAACCATCCCCAAGAGTCACACCATGTGCCTGAGAGCATCATCCAAATGCTTCTTGAACTCTGCCAGGCTTGGTGCTGTGACCACTTCCCTGGCGAACCTGTTTCAGCACTGTGCTGGTTTAAAAGTTAACCAGCAAGGGAAAATGAACTCAATTCAAAAGAGAGATTTATAAGTCAGAATAACAATTTATTAAAATAATGCAATAAGTACAATTATACAGACAGACAATTGGTTTTAACCCACAAAACCCAAATGTATAACCTAGCACCCTGGGGTATGAACAAAAGTGGTGTACCTTGGCCCACCCCCCGAGTCCAAAGCAAAGGGAGAGGGGATAAACCTGCTGGTGGGAGAGCTGCTGCAGTCTGGTCAGAAGTGGTGATTGCAGTCCAGTCGAGGGTGGTGGTCTCAGTCTGGTTGAACGCGGTGGTCTGCATTCTAGTTGAAGGCAGTGGTCTGCAGTATTCCTCTGGATCCCACGAGAGGTGGCAAGCTTCTAAAACTCCCAGTTATATACTCTCCAGTTCAGGCGGGAGTGCTCAGTCCCTCCCTCAGAGTAGGGAATTCCATAAAAGGGTATCAGAGCGGGGAATTCCATAGAAGGGTACAGGAACATCTTCCCACCTTGCAGGCCTCTACTGACAACAGTTTTTGGGAAATGCCATGGAGGCTATAGAATACACAGTTTTGGGTTACACCCATCCAGTGATGAATTGGTCCCAGCCGTTCTAACCAGGACAAGCACTTCTGGCTGAAGAATCTTTTTCTAATATCCAACCTAAACCTCCCCTGACACAACTTCAGGCCATTCCCTCAGGTCCTGTCATTGGTCATCACAGAGAAGAGATCAGTGTCTGCCTCTCCTCTTCCCCTCACAAGGAAGTTGTAGGCTGCAATGTCTCCCCTCTGCCTCCTCCAGGTTGAACAGACCAAGTGACCTCAGCGGCTCCTCATACGGCTTCCCCTCAAGGCCCTTCACCATTTTTGTTGCCCCTTTTGGACACTCTCCAATAGCCTAATATCTTTCTTTTATTGTGGTGCCCAAACCTGCACACAATATTCAAGGTTAGGGGCCACACCAGCGCAGAGCAGAGCAGGACAATTCCCTCCCTTGACCAGCTGGTGATGCTTCGCCTGATGGCCCCCAGGACATGGCTGGCCCTCCTGGCTGCCAGGGCACTGCTGACTCATCTTCAACTTGCCATCGATGAGGACCTCCAGATCCCTTTCTGTGGCACTGCCATGCTGACTGTGACCAGTGACTCCCACGATGACATCCACATTATTTGTTTGCCTCTTGTTCTTACCCAAAGGCTCTCAAATGTGCCATTGCCTACTGTGAGCTCCATACATTCTAAGTCTTCTATTGCATACAGTGCCATCCCTCAACCAGTTAAATACATACTTATAAGAAGAATAACAACATAATATCTTACAGTCTTAGCAGATATACTTAAACAAATAAGAAGGGCATTTTTATTATCAATATTGTCCCTGGTTAATTACTTGCTATTTTTTCATACGAAAGATTGTTCATCAGATTCTTTTGTTTTGGGTGGAGACTAAAACCTCAAAATATTATAAAAGGAGTATTGTGTAGTTTCTCCTAGAATCTGAGTGGTTTATTTATTTATTTTTGTTTGGCCTTGAGAGTTTTGACCAGTTGACACAATGACTTGGCTTTTTCTATTTAGAAAATGCTTGGCTGTGACAAGGTACTTTTGGTTGGTGGATTGTGTTGTCAGCTCCTCTCTATTGGATTTGATGGCCATCAGAGCGCTCTAAAAACTACAGGCACAGATCTCCTGCCAGCGCTTCTTGACAGAGATTAGAAGGTTTCGGTTAAAAGGATCTTGTTCCTTGGGTTCACTAATTTTGGCTAATTCTGTTTTGTTGTTTGGTTTTTTTTATTTCAGTCTGGATATGGACAGATTTTCTTTAGAAACCACCTCTGGCAATTAAATAATTGCCAGAATAGCTCCAAATTTCACAGAAGATCTAAATTTCATTTGACTTAAAAGCAAAATCATAAAACTTATACAATTTCAAAAAGCCTTTTTCACAATTAATAAACTTACAGACTTATTTGACTTTTCTGTCTCCTTAGTCTTACTACAAGGAACTTTAGGGCTCGAAAAGTAGCTTTTCTCCAAGGGTTTCTGCTTCACTTTTAAATTATGAAAGGGATGGAATCTATGGTTTATAATTTCTTTCTTCTCTGTTACTATTATAGGGTAGCTCTTTGTCCTTAGTCTTTTCCAGCTTTGCTGCACCAATCCACAAAATGTTTATGAATATTATAAATATTGCATTCTCAACAGGACAGTAAGCAGGTTTGGAAACAGGCTTAAACACAGTTACCTTCATCACCCATGCACCCAACACATGTTGCTGTGAGTTGTTTGGTGTTATAAATTTCCATTATAGCCACTAAGGTACTCAGTTATCCTTGGCTGGAATGTGGAGGCAGCATTCCCAGAATTTATAGTGACTCCTGTAATATCTACTTGTCAAAGTGCTCAATGTGTCTAGACTATGTCAGTGATGAGGTTTTTGTTGTACCCAGTGTTTGTTGTACCCAGAGAGCTCTGAAGCTTGAGCAAAGGTTGTCCTTCTGAGAAACCTGATAGGGTATCAAAATTGTACTTCACTGACAAGATGGATACAGCTTTTCCAGAGACAGCTGGAACAAGCAGAGAAGCAAGGGAAGATGCAAACTGGCAGAAAAGCGCTCTGGAAACACAAGGGGTCTTTGGTATTTATTTGATATTGCTCCACCTCATTTCTTTCCTGCACGCCTGCACAAAAGGAAGCTCAGGTTATTTTAAACAGCTTGCTCATCTCGTATTGGATCTTCTGGTACAGAGTCCTTTTTCAAGAGAGGTCCTTGGGGTGATTATAGAACTGTTACTTAACTCAGCAAAACAGAAAGGGAGGCTCAGAGAGAGGGCAGAGAACTGCTTGAGCAGACAAACTATGTCTTATGTAAAATAATCTAATAAAATTTCCTAATCTTTTCTTCAAAAAAGAAATATCTGGATGATAAATTCTTGTGCTACTTATCAAATAAATGGAACACAGACATGAGAAAAGCTTGCTGCAGTCAGTTTTTTATACCTTTAGTCCTCAGGAAAACAGCTAGAGATATGTATATGTATTTTTACATATATATAACTACATAACATAAATAATATATATTATATATGCACCCACACACATATAGACTTCTTTCTAAATACACACACATGCATATATACTTTAGAGATGCTTGGCAGTAATTAGCTTTGTAACTCTGAGGTCTGATTTCCTTCTAACGTGCAATAATACAATCAAACTTTTGAATAAATTATAGACAAAATCTTTCTGTTGTCTAACATTTGACCTAGAGTTTCTGTAACCTGCTGTTTATTAAGACATATGGTACAATTAGAAGGTCTAAACACTTACAAGGATCTGTTGCCTGAGGGAGCATGTACACAGCATCTCCATTAAGCAATTTAAGTACTGTTAGTGTCAGTTTTAGCTTCCATTTTTTTCACTTTCATTTCCTGTTCTAAGTACATACTGTGCATCCCTCTGCGTATTACATGATAGCGGATAAAGAAAAATTGCAAGTAGAAGCATAGTTTATTTGAAACTGCATTTTGTCACCAGTGGTTTCCTTTCCCCGATTGTATAACTGCATTCCTTCTGGCCATGGTCAAAGGTCAGGTGTTCAGAGTAATTTTATTAGATCTATCAACAGCCTTTGATACCTCACATATGAGAGATTGCTGACCTGCCCGCTGTTGGTGCTTTATGCTTTCTCTTGTGGATAGTTTAGTTTAATGTGTTGCTTACTTCTTCTGTGTATTGTGGACTCAGATGTTAGGATGTCTGGGTGTATAAAGCTCATTAAAGGCAAAATATTTTTATCTGGGCAGTACACTGTTCTTGTATACAGAAACTTGTCTCTGTTGTGTAAAGTATGGGGAAATCAGAGTTAAACAATGCAAACCTAATGGTAGAAGAGCCCCTTTGAATTTTTTTTTCTTTGATAACAAAATGTCTCGTTTGAGTTCCTCTGACAGGAAAGCCAAATACACAGGTCACTTGTGTAGCAACTTCACAGATGCTAAACTCTAATACCAGTACTGCAATCTAGTTGTCTTGTGGTGGTATTTGGTGCCATGGTTAGTCTTTTCCTTGTTTCCATAAAAGATTTTTGTAGAGGCTTTGGAGCAGCTGTTATCCTGCTTTTTAATTTTATTTGTAGATTGTTTTTCTTCTTCTGTGGTTTGCTAATTGAGCAGTTCATAACTGTCAACTGTTAGAAAAATTTCTTTGCATTATGGCCCAAATGTGCAACAATGATTTCTCTCCATCTGCTGTATTTCTCATTTCTAATTAAATCTGAGCACAGGCTCAAATACATCCTGAAATGCCTCATATTGAACACAATTCATGTTAAGAGTAGGATATTAAATTAATGTTGACAGATCTGAAGGAGCCGCAATTACAAAGGCAGGACGTATATTGTGCTTTAAGAAAACCAACATAGTCTGCAACCCATATTTTGTCTTAGCCACCTTACCCCCAGATTTCCTACTCTGTGTTGCTTAGCACAATTGTTCTTCACAAAACATTTTATAGTTCCAGTTTTGGTGTCTAATTTGTGTATATTAAGGGCATATTTTGGTCTAGGAGGCATTCAGTGGAAGATTCTCATTTTTTTGTGTATTTGATCCTACAACGAGACAGTCTATTCCAAAACTTTTTCATCTGGGATTCGGTGTGTGCTAAGATTTTGGGTATACTAGAAGTATTTCAGGTGTTACAGAGTTATTGCTGTGGCAGACTTGGTTGCCTGCCAGCCAACATGCATGGATTTATTTAATATGGAAAACAAGATTTGAGGAGGGGACAGATGGAAAGGAAGGTGGGTTTACCTGCTGGTGAATCACCACAAAATGTTGTTAGGACAAAGCTAGGATGAATGTATGACACCAGGGAGCACCTCTAAGCCCTGTGACACAGGGACAAATGCTAGAGTCCTTAAAGGGACTTAGAAGTCCCTTACCCATGTATGAAACACGTAAAAAAACATGCTCTGAACCTGTCTATATGTACATATAAGCACCTAGTGCAATGCAATTACACTCTCCATTTATAAGACATTAAGTCCTCAGTAAATATAAAATGTATTTTAAACAAGTAACATATTAATATTGAAAGTGCTAAAAAACATATTAGTATTGAAAGTGCTAAAAAGGGCATTTAATTTAAGTACCAAAAATTTAAATAGTCAGGAGTGAGTAAATGATCTGTTCTGCTAGGGTTTTAACCTCGAGTTTATGGAACAACTGCAGAGGTTGGAAAGTGTTAGGCACATTGGCTCCCTTGGATCTGTATACTAAAGAAATGGAAAAACAATATTAGGGGATAACCATCTTTTTTTCTTTTAAATTCATTTCAAGCCCCTTAAATGAATAAAAAAAACATTGGAGGCCCTATAATACTAAAATCATTGGTCTGCTAAAATTGGCAACTACACCATAGCATCTGCTGACTGAGCTGACACACCCAAGGCATTCAATTATCTCAACAGCCACACGCCCTGTTGTGTTTTGGTTTGCACTTAATCACTTGGTGACATTTAAATGTGGCTAATTATAAACATTTTTTCGTACAAAACTGCTCAAAAATCTAATTCCTATGCATATTCCTGTTGAATCTGGTTTACATACAGAGTCATCACTGGAGTCATTGTGATTAAAAGCTATGACACAGTTATTATACTGATTAGGCATCCATTAGACACGTACCCATTACACAGTAGTTCTTGATCCTTCATAAATATTTTTTCTTCTACATTCTATTTATTTTCCAGCATGTTATTTTATTAAACCTACACAGATTTGTGAACTTTTTAGAGTAGGAATTTGTTTAATTTATGTTCCCTCAATACAGTATAGATTTTAACTGTTGCTTCTTTAAAAGTCAGCTATTAAAGTTTGAAAAAGTAGAGCACTGCGTTTTTTTTATGAGCTAGAGCATATCACACTTTCAAATTGTTTTTACCTTTGAGCAAAATTGCTGCATATTGAATGAAAAACAATTTTTTTTGTGCAACAGAATTCTTTGCAATTGATGCCAAAAAATAAATCAGCCAAATTATTATCTCTCGTCTTAAAACTTCTATAAATCATGAGGCCCAGATGCATAGTTTAATAACACGATGCTGCAACTTTAACAAGGACTACATTTGTCTTTAAGTCCACATGATAGTGAAAGCTTAATATGAAAAACTTTTGTCTAGCACAAGTGATTTGAAGATGTTTTGCTCCATGCATGTGAACTCAGCAGGTGATTCTTGCCTATCTTTGATGTCAAACAGCACAAAACTTCAGTGAGTAGTAGCTTCAGAAATGCAATAGACATAGCTGAGTCTTCATATGAAGCTCATGCTTGAACTACATCAGAAGAACTGACATCTATTATGGTGAGCAAAGACAAGTGTTTGAAAAGAGATTCAAACAGAAGTGTCAGAATTTACAGTGCATAGTTTTATATAAGTTGATTTTAACCAAGCATATCTCTATGAACTCTGCAGGATAGAAAAGAAATTTCAAAAGGCAGAGAAATTGTTGTCATCTAAGGGCGCGGAATGTTTTAATAGCTTAAGAAAGAACATTTCTGAAAGGTTATATGGTGATCCATTTACTTTGACTGAGTAATAAGGCTCATCATTGTCACGGTGAAGTTTTTAACCCTTAGAACAATGGAAATGTTCCAAATACAATGCTAGAATTAAAAAGCTGAGAGTAATTGGCTGTTGCAAAAAAGTCTGTCAGAGATTTTTAGTTGCTTGAAATACACATTTCACATTAAGAGATATGAATAAATAAAATGCACTTTTTCAGTTGCCATATGTCTGACATAGAGTTTCTTACTTTAGTCTAGACTAAGACATACCTTAGGATAAGGAGTTGCGCTTATGTATTATCACTTTTAAGGGGAAAGCATTTAGACAAGAGTTCCATTAAACACCATTAAATTTGTTTATTGTTTTTCTTCCATCTAATTATTTCTTTCCTTGTCCTGAATAGATACATCACCACATGCATTACATGGCACAGGAAAAGAACCCCTTTGTAGAAGTGTAGTTTGTTTGAAACTGTGTATAGCAGGCATACTTTCAGCAGTGCTCTGAAACTATCTCCAAGGAGTCCAGTGTAACAAATCAATCTACTTTTTCTTCTGGAAATGCTGCTTCTTTCATTAAAAACTAGAGGTGGAAAAAAGGGGAATAAAAAAAAAAGCAGAACTCCATGGCTGAAGCACACAAAGCTAGAAAGTAATGAATTTTCTAGCTAGTAATCAACGACATGTAGGAATGTGATGTTGTTTCTAGGTTTTCTTAGTTTGCAAGTAATATATATGTGGAGAGTTGTTTAATTATTATGCTCTAAAGTTTAATGACGGATTTTTTATGAATTTCCCTACTTTCAATAAGCATATAAAATCTCTAGCTTTTAGGACAAAAAATAAATAAAGACCAGTTGAAATGAACTTTATCTTCAGTTTGGATTATAGGTCTTTGGAGGCTAATTTGTTTGACTCTGATCTATTCTATATTCAGATGCTGAACTCCTCTTCATTGCATGAAAGAGCTAATTATTTAATTATAGTATAAGTAAGTTGGTCCATACTACATTCCTTAAAAAATTTTTAAAAATTTTGATCAAGAAGTTGGACAAATGTAATAAAAATAAAATATTAATATATGGAAATAATTTTGTTGTCTCCTCTACTTGGAAAGTCATTTGAAGTTATCTCACACTTATTGAGCAATACTTGGAATTCCTGCCTGGCAAGCACAATTAAAGAGTGGTGTAAGTGTTCATTCTTTATTATAATCTATATTACCCTTGTTGTCTTTTCATTTTGCATAAATCTATACGTAACATAGATCATGTCTGTTCTTTCTGCAAATGGCCTCTTACCTGGCAACCTTGCCATAAAAGCCCTCAGGGAAAAAGTTCCCCCTCTTGGACTTGAAATACTGGTTATACTGGTGTTCTGGGGTTTTCTAGAATTATGAGTGCATTATCTGATCTACTTATTGCTGTCTTGCAGATCCCTGCATGACCAAACATCTTTCAGGAGGAGGGACACTACTTTTGTTTAGGGGGTGAATAACCAGACAGTACATCATTAACTGAATCCCGGTCAGTGTTCTGTATTCAACAAAAAAGGTTATTAAAAATCTTACAGGAATGTCATAGGTAAAAACAATGTGTCCTAAAATGAAGCGTTCACATTTCATTATTAGGACCTTTCATTTTTAGTAGACCACATTTCAAGTTTTATTAAAAATAGTAATATGGTTTAAATGTCTATTAATGTATGCCTAATTATAATGGAGGGCCTATAAAAATCCTTCGGACAGCGACCTGCATAGAAAAATATTTATATTTGGTATGATTGCAATGAATACTAAAGGAAATAATAATGAAGTGAATCTTAAAAACAAAATTGCAAACAAGGATGTTCATCTTAATCTACACTGGGCCAAATAATTAAAATAATTTGGAGCAATTTTAATAAAAATAATGGGTAATTTTGCTTTAAAGTGATGAAAAAAGCTGGGACACAATACTTTCAATTGTTTATGAGAAAACTTTAAACTGGAAAATCAAGCAAACTTTTATTTCCGGGGGAAGGAAGCTAAAAAGTCAGCACATGGTGATGAATGTAGAAGATAGTTATGCTTTGTCCACCTGCATATCCAGCAACAGTTCTCTCCAAGATTGTGTCTAGAGCAGAGAAACATTTAAAATATGTGATGGAAAAACAAACTGCATGAAACATTAGGCAAATTTAGCTATAAGTGAAAAATATATGACTAACAAAATTTTTAAGGGAAAAACATAACTGAATTTATGAATAAACAAAGGAAGTTAGTGTGGGTTTATTATTGTTTTGTTGTCTGGGCTGGGTTTTTTGTTCTGGTTTGGTTTGGGTTTTTTTAGATAGTATTCAGTACTCTAATTTTAGAGGTCCTTAATACAGATATCTGCATATCCAAGAATAGTTTATGTAGTTTATATTCCCTCTGTAATCAGTGTAAAGAAGTACTAGTTCTAGAGTACAACTAATCTTCTCTCAAGACAGGTATGAAATAGAAGTCAAACGAATCACTCTCTAGAATATCCATTTCTCTCCATGAGCATACAAGGATTCCAGTTGCTTAACTCAATGGAGAACTCCCACAGTGAGATGAATTCCACTCTGTGCAACAAAATTTGCATGACTAATATGTGTCATGCTTTTGGCATAGTCTTGTTAATTTTGACCTAAGCAGAATTTTTAGGAGAGCAGTGAGTCCTTCTGGACCTTGGCTGAGGATTGAATGGGAAAACTATGGCAAAGCAACCTCTTTGCTGGAGGAAAACTCCCATCCATATGAGGATATGTCCTTCTGGAGACAATTTCTATGGGCCTTCTGAGGCAGGAGGCACTGGGTTCGTGACTGTTCTAAAACCAAACCATTTGAACCAACCATACATGAAATATAATGGATGAAGTGTTCCAATTTTATTCTACACATTTCAGCCTGTTTTGATATGTTTTCTGCTGGACTTCAACTTGGTCTAAACATGGATTTTTTGCATAGGAATAGCTACAGAAACATTAGGATATTAATCTGATGTCATTATACACTCCAAAATGCTGAGGCAGGAATGTCTCTTTTAAGGGTAGCCATCCAAAAGCTGGGCATCTACTCTGCTAGGCTTTACTGTCAACAGGCATATTGCCCTACCATAAAATAGATATTTAGGTAGGTGGAATGACTTGTTTTCCAAATGTGCCCATCTCTCACCGAACAAAAATTCTGTAGGAGTGTCAAATCTACATCTAGTACAGTATTAGATTAATAATTCCTAGCTGCATTTAAATGAGACGAATGAATCTTTAAAGGAACTTAATAAGGCTAAGGTTGCAAAGGAAATTTTTTATGGATACTTCCTATAGTCTTCAGAGCCTTCTCCTCCTGATTCTCAATGTTTGCATCATGATAGTTCCCCAAAGGTTTATTTTGGGTTAGAATATGAAGAATGCCATTAATTCTGTATTTATTGTAATTTTTATTATTATTAAGAATTATTGGTTATGAATAATAACGTTATTGTTAACTATATCTTTGTTATTCTTTACTACTGAGAAGAAAAATTAATAATAATATAGTAAGACCATCATTACTGTCAGTTTTAAAGCAAATGCAGGGGTTCAAGACACTGGTAATTTTTTTAAAGGATCTGTACATATTATGAATGATCAAATATATGGTCAATAAAAGAAATCACTGTTTCTGAAAAAAAAAGACTGCTAACCTAAGCAGTGAACCAAACAACAGATTAAAAAAATGAGCTTGGTTATATTTTTATACACATTATTGACTTTTTATCTATGGCTTTGCATTAATTTGGGGGGTTGGGTTAATTATCAAATCAGAAAATTTATTTAGATATAATAAGTGTAATAAAAATAAAATGGGAAGCTGCTTTGCCTGCACAAATGCCAATTTTCACACTTATGTAAGGGATTTCAGTTTTTCTTAATATTGAAATGACTGTATAATTTTATGAATAATATGTCCACAACATTTTTTAGTGAAAGACAATGCTTGTTTTTGTAATGAGTGTTAATATTTATCCAAGACTGATATGCTTTCTTTTCAGTAGTTGCAAAACATTAGATCAGAATTTACAAATTATTTTTTATTGTAGTGAAAGTTACTCCGCGGCTGAAATTCTTCATATCAAATGTTTGACCAAAGACAATTTTTACCACTAAGTTTTAAACAGTTGAACATTGAAGTTTACAATGGAAGTTTCACTATCTACTTAGTGATAGAAACATGAACAACCTATTATAATTTAACATGTAGAATGAACCTCCATGTATCTGTGGCAAATACAGACTTTGCTGCCTCAAGGGTTTGGCATTTTTAGATAAAAAAGAATCAATGTCATTATAAGCAGTCTCTCTAGAGCATCATAATTATTCTGCATGCATACAATATTTATTTAAAACTTAAAATTAAACTTCAAGAGGTGGTCATTTGAAAGCTGGCAGTCAGTGAACAGATCCTGTCTTCATAAAAAAGAGAATATTTCTTCTAAAAGTTAAGAAGTAGATCAAAACGGTCTTTCCAGTAACTGACACTTTAGTCATACAGATGCTTTTTATGTGTCAGATTTATTAATAAAGAAGGTCCAAGGGAATGAACAGAAGAAAATCTTGAGGATGTGACTGTCAGTTTTTGATATGTCAGGTATAATTTTGTAACTGTGATTTTCGGATAGCAGTACACACACCGAATTGTACTGATGTTTGTGTACTTCTTTGTACTTTTCATTTGTGATGACTGAGAAAGAAGATGAGGCGGAGATGTTTTGATACAGGATTGAAACTTGAAACTGCAGTCCTTCAATTTGAACAGCATTCCTTTTTCATCTTTCTTTTCATGTTACCTCTTTAACTTTTGCCACTGATGTAAAGAAAAAAAGAAAATTTGAAAAGATGCCAGGTGTTGGTTCTTATCTAGGTGAAAGATCACAGAAATTGAGAATAAAGTATAGTTTTATTTTGTCATCATAACAGAATTATGAGACAGATCAAATTGTTGTCAACAACAACTGTTTGTCCTCCTAAAGCCAACAAAGAATAATTTAAACTGTGATATTCCTTCTTACTCCTTACAGAAAATATGTACATTTTTATAAGTAGCTGAAAGTGGAAGAAGTTACTCCTGCTATTCTACAAATAATAGCATCTTCTTTGGCTACTCTTTGTGTACATTTGAGGTGTTTTTAACTTATCAAAGTGCACGAAGCAAAGAACTGCAAAAGAGTATCACAGTGAATGAGCTGAAGGAAAGGAATTGAATGAAATGGTCTTTCTTCCCTTTCTTATGTTACTCACCTTATAGAGTATGTTATATTAGAAAAAGGCAAAAGTGAAAGACCTTATTTTCAACAAATTTGGAAGTTAGAAGTTTGATTTATTGATTAGAAAAGTGCTTATAAACAATCCTGTTACTCATGGATGCTGTTTCATTATCCAACAGTAGTACTCAGGCTTCTGAATCTAGACATCTGCTTAAGGGTTTTATTGTTTCAACTCATAAACAGAGGCAAGGGCCAGCACTGAAGGAAGTCTAGTGATCTGAAACCTGCTCCTTGATCTGTAAGCAAGAACAGCATGAGAAAGAAAATGAGAATGAGAATGAAAAGTTCCCCTCATTACCCAATAGATTGCCATAATTAATGTTTGAATGCAGTGAAACTGTTCATTGTAGTGCATCAAAACTGCTACTTCTTTTCATATTCTTTATGATTTAATTCTTAATTTTCTCATGCGCCTTGGACAGAAGTTACCTGTTGTTTACCTTATGAGAATTTCTTTTCTGAAAAAGATGATAAATATATTTTAGAGTTGATGTTTTTCCAATTTTGTGGGTTCTTAAGACTCTTCCTTCTTAGTCCTTTAGCTGTTTACAGTTCTCCATGTGGTGCTGCTTCAAACATGTCTACTTTTGTAAACGTCAGTCAGAGCTCAGCTGCCCTGTCTACTTAAGAAAAGTCAAAGTTCGTTCATTCACTTGTTCCTTCCTTCCTTTCTTGTGAGGTAAACCACTCTATTAATTCACTTCAGTTTCCTAAAATACAAGGTATTCTGTTCCTTTCATATGGCTCTATAAGCCAAACAAAGATAAATAAATACAATGTCTTGGCAATTTCTTAAAACTGCACCAGGCTACTGTCCTGTCTCCTCAGAATCATCTGTTTTTTTAGGATTTGAATGCCCAAAACAGTAGGAATTAAGCTTGGATGCAGACCACTTCTTTTCTATACAAAAACTGAGGTGATGCTTGCAGTCTCTGATCAGTTGAAGTGACTAAGGGGAGCATCATGAGCTCCCCACAGAGCCTACTGAACTGATATAATTGATATTAAATCATGGGATTGAGCAGCACTTACAAATTTACAACACTTATCATTTAAAGTAGAAACCACTCAGCCTTCATGTGTACAGGCTTTTCCCAGGCTCATTCTTCCCTTCTTCCCTCTGGACTCACGGGGAGAACTTGCCCCGCATCAGGGAAATCTTCTGAGTCGGCTGCTCTTTTCCATGCCGCCACAAAGGATGCACAATCGAAGCTGCTCTGCACTCCACACTCTTCCTCTGACAAGAGCTCTTCTTCATTCTTGAATGCCTGCTTCCCATTTTCAGGAGCCCAAACGCCTTTTCCAGTTTAGCCCTGACTCCATTTTAAGATTGTTTAGTCTCTGGCAGTGGTATAGATAAGTGAGTAAAGAAGTGCCCAATTTGTGTCGTCACATGCAAAATGAGTTTCTCTTGGCTCCATGGGAAGTGAAGTCCCATCAGTTTTGGCTCTCTGCTTGCTCCCTCTTCCTTTAGCTACTTAAAAATTTTCCTGGCTATCCATCCCATCCTGATTTGGGCTTACCACCCTGCCGAGGAAAGAAGCTTGAGGCTTTACGCATACTTATCCTTGTGCTTGGTGTGGGGACTCACAGGCACCTGTGAGAAGAAGCTGGAGCTTCAATACCCTCCTTTAATTTAACTAACTTATAGTAGTTACTGCCGTCTCCTGCTCTGCTGGAGACAAATCACAAAGGGTGATTACAGGGACTGCACATGATGTTCCCCAAGAGCACCCGCTTCCATGAAGAAATGTTTAGAGGGTAAGAAGTCAATATAGCTGAAGGAGAAGGAAGACTCTTCATGGACTCAGCTTGTGCTTGTTCTTAGGGTAGGTGCTCACCTGAAGTTTACCTCTCTGTACATTTCTCATATGAATAAACATAACTAAAAATGAGAAAAACAAAGCAAACCCAAAGTCAAAGAACAGCAAAAATACCTTGGAACATTTTTCAAACTGTTTTAGGTGTTTCAGGAAGCATTAATTTCTTACCTGGAAGGAATTCTGACCTATTACTTGAATAAAACGAGAACTGCTTGCTCTAATTGCAACACTGTATTTAGAATATCTGGGTCTGTGTGCCAGGGGAGCGTATGCATGTGTAACTGCAGCCTTCCTGGCAATTGCCTTGCTGACATCCCCGCCAGTCAGCAGCTGCACATACCAGCCAGCCCTCTTTTCTGCCAATCTGAAGGTGAGTGGTGCAGAAACATTTTAATTAACGTTGAACTTCTTAAAGTTGAAGCAAAAACAATTACAGCTCAATTTTACTTTGCCTCCTCACTTTCATCACTTATATTCTCTCTTCCTCCTCCCTCTCCATTAGAGGGCTTCATTTCACAGACTGTGAATTATAATCTAATTATTATATTTTAAAGAGGCAGACAAGGCATTGTTTCTTCATCCTTCGATTAAAAAGCTCTGAAATAAAGGAAAAGCTCTTTCCTTCTTGAGTGCCAGGAGCATAGAGTCACTCCCACCACAGACACCTCATTCTTCCCCATCTGTAATTTTTTTTTCTTTCTTTTTTATACAGAAGGGATCACATCTTTCCCTTAACAACTGTTTGCACATCAGACTCAGAGAAAGTTCACAGCACACATCACATGTACATTGGATATGTAAGTGAAGTGATCTGTAGCACAACTAATTAGACCTAAATTCTTGATTTACTGTTTATAAAACAAAATTGATTATTACTCCATCAACAACATTTAAAGCATCATTAAGAGAGGTCTGCTCCAGCAGCCTCAGGTTAAATTTTTTAACAAGCACTTTAGTTGCTAATCTGTGTTATTGCCAACATATGTAAACTTCCTAATGCTAATTGCATTCAGCTGTGAATCAAACAATGTCTAATTCTCTTCAGGATTAATTATGCACATGTGCTGCCTGCATTCCTAAACATGGTTCTCATAAATAATAAGAGATATATCTAGGCAGATGGGATTTTTCCAACTAAATGATCTGTTTATCATGAATAAAACAATTGACATATACTAGATTTCTAATGTAAAGTCACCACAACATTCCCATGTTTTTTAATTATAAATAATTGCTACAACAGTTGTTTGTGTGAACATTTTTTTTGTACAGCCAAGCATGTGCTTGTTTTCCTTCTTTCTTTTTAATCTTTTTTGATTTGAAGGTGCATAACAGAGTGGATTACATCATACGTTTGGTGAATAAGACACCAGTTTCCACTAAATGCACAAGTTTTGTGAGCCCCAGGGAAATCTGATTTAAGTACAGTGCAGGAAAAATTGCTAAAGTGTTATGTACTCTGCTTGTTTCAGAAAGAAGCAAAGAGTTTCTGGCATCCAGAGCCAACTTTGGCAGTATCTTTCTTTAGAATTCCTCTTTTATTAGTCTGAAAGGGCTGATAATTAACTGAACTGGTAAAATGAACTTGAAAAAAACCTTCCAGTTCTGAGTACATGGCAGGTAGAAATAAATATTTTAAAATTACATTTGACAGTAACATAAGAAATTTGCCCCTAAAAAGGGGAGACAAAGTTTGTCTATCCTTTTCTATTCCTTTTAATGAAGATATCTTCTTTCAAAGAGATTTTAAACTCCAGCCTCAGCAAGCAACTCCATAGCATTTCTCTCCTCATATGGCACAGATATCTTGGTTTCCACTGAAAAACACTTCCATGGGAAATGCATCAGAATAGCGAGAACTTGATACTAGTAGAGATTTATAAAATTATGCTGTTCAATCATATATTGTTGGACCTGTTACTTTCAGTCTTACTGTGGAATGTTTTAATTCGCCCTGACTATCTAGGTCGATTTGAACTCTGGATTTAGTCAGTATCTTTATTTTTTCTTTTTTTTTTCTTTTTCTAAAAACAAATTGAAATAACATGGTATTCAAGAAAGGTAATAGACTAATAGCTGAAGTGTCTGAAATCTTTTAACTTCGGAATAGGTGGGGCACACTTAAACTCTGGCAATGTGCTCTTAACCTTGTTTTCCAGGTGCCAGTTGTTGAAGTGAGAAAGTGGTTGGGCACCTGAACCTCATCTGGTTCCTCATTTCCCAGCTGAGTCAAGCAAGAGAGATTGTCAATTGGTATAATGGTTTTTATAATAAGAACATCTGTCCACTAGTCACTATACCAAGATCATCACGCAATTTCATAAGGCCATCAAAAACTCAGTTGGTTATCAGTGATGGCCTTTGCTGAATTTCAGCTGGTGACACAGAGATGAAAAGCTATGCTTTCTATTATTTGTCAGTGAGTCAGCCTGCCCTTGGCTCAGTTTGGGCAAGATAAAACTTGATGAAGCTATGTCTTACCTGTGTTAAAGCAAAATTCTAATGTGACAAAAAGCTTGATAATCTGGAAAACACATTTGAAATACCTTGAACAGCTTTATTACAAAAGGGGACATTTTCTGGTCTTTGAAATCAGATAATTTATGATAACAGCATGTAGCTGGAAGAATAAAAACAACTGAAGAGCTGAGAGAACTGAAACATCCAACTGATTCTCAGCAGTGGAGATGGCAAAAAATATGTTTGACAGTGTAATGTGTTGTTCTAGAGTGTGAGAGACAACAGCAGTTGGGTAAGAATACAGGATAGTTATTTCTTGTTTGTTTGTGTTTTTATATAAAGTCTAGGAGCTATGTTCATTTAAGTAATTTGAAAACTGCTCAGATATTCATTTACAAAAGAAGAATACCTTTCAAGAACTGAAAGAAGTCCCAAGCTTGTGTTAAAATGTGATTTGAACTTTCAAGTAAAAGTGGATTACATTTTCATTTCTGAAATTAAAAAATGAACTAAATCACTTTGCCTCTAAAGGAACCAGATGGTACATCTGAAAGGTCTTGGACATTTGGAGACGTTTGAGTTGTTGGAACAACTCACCACTGGGCTACTTCACAGTCTGTGGTCCCAGGCAGACAGGCTAGTATATTGTTTTATTTTGGATAGGGAAATTTGGCCCTAGATCCTGAGCAAAAGTGATATACAGAGAAGAGATAAAGTTTTGTGTAGGGGAAGGTACCACCTTCTTTATCAGTCAACAGTAGGACCTATATCGTGGCTTGAGACCCCTAAAAATCCAATTCCCGAGTCTAAGACCCCCTCCCACATCTCACCCCAGTGTGAGGGGTTTTCCAGACAAAACACGAGACTCAATATGGAGGGAAGGGAATTATATTACAATCACACAAAAATAAATATTATATTACATTATATATATGTGGTAGTTTGGCCTAGGCCTTCCTTGGTGACCAGTTTGTAACCAAGGAAGTGCCCAGATTTACCCGGTATTCCCTACGATTTTTACGTAAGCCAGGGTATAAGAAGAAGGGAGGAAAGGCCTTTGCCCTCTTTTCCTTCTGGCAGCTTTGGAGGTGCGGGTTCCCTGCTGTTGAGTCTGTCGGCTTGGAGAGTGAGGCCTGGTAAGGCCTTGTTGACCCTTGGAGGTGGAGGCTGCCGGCAGTCACTCCAGCGTGACTCTCCGTTGTCCCAAGGAGAGTAGTAAGATATTCTTTGCTAATTCTTTTAGTTGATAGACTTTGGGCTACTGATCGGGATATATATATATATATATATTATTTTGGTTTTTGTTCTTCCTTTCCCCTTTTCCCTTTTCCCTGTGAAATTGTATATATATTTCAACTGTACATAACTGTAATATAAGTGTAAATATATTTATATATATTGCTTTGTCTCTCTCTCGTTTTCAGTTCTTTTGGGTTTTTTTCCCCTCTTCTCCCTTGGTTTGGGGTGGGGGGGGACTTCTTGTGGTAAGGTTTGGAGACTAGGCAGGGAGCCAGCTCCAAACCATATCAATATACAACCTTAATTATTCCTCCTATGATAAAGCAGTATTTACAATGGATCAAATCTCTTTTCCCTCCAATAAAAGTCCAGGAGGGAAGAAGGAAGATCCTTTCCACTCTCAGGGCAGCAGCCTCTCTTCTTCCATGCAGCAGCTGTAGCTGGACCTCTTTCCAAATACACACAAGGGAGGTCTCTTCTCACCCCCTCTCTCTTCCATGGACTGTGATTATCAGGGACAAGCTCGCGTCACCACGTCATATCACGAAGTGCAGGGGCATCTTCATGACGGTCTCTTTCCTCAGGGCATTCACCTCTGAGTCAGAACATCTCAGGCAGCTTTCAGTTGAAAAGTCTTTGCCTCAACTGTTCTATCAGAGCTCTGGTGCTCTGTCTCAGCTGCTGCCAACGTGGCAGCAGCAGCGGGGGGGCGAGGCCCTCCTCTGCATTCCTTCTGGCCGTCCCAGTCCAGCTCCGGGACGCCTGACCTTCTTAGCTCCTCTCTCTCCGGTGTTGCTGCACTCCAAGACTTCTCTCAAATAGGAGTCCATCTCCTCCTCCTCCTCTCTAGGAGGTTTCAGAGGGGTTTGGGGAGTTTGTTTCAGTTCTTACCCCAAAACTCTGTCCCTAGAGCTTAGTTTTCTCTCTCTCTCCATTAGACATCTCTGTGTCTTTCTGCTTGGCTGCATGCTGCCTCTGCTGCTTCTTCTTATCTCTTTTGGCTCTTTGCCACTCTTCTCCAGTCAGTGCTGCTTCTGCTGCCGCTCCTGCTGCTGCCCACTCACAGTGGAGAAAAACTCCTTCAGCTTCCAAGCTACAGATACTTGGCCCAGTTCCAAGTTCCTGCAGCCCCCCAGCCGGGGCTGGGGGGGCCTAGCTCCCCACGGGGCTCCTGCCCCTTCTCCTCTTGGCTTTACAACATGGCCACTTCTTCTCCAACTACAACTACAACCCTTCTTTTCCGGTCTGGTTGTTGATATGTTTATATTTTGCAGGAGCGTTCATTGGCTCAACCCCAAGGGACACCACCCCCTCAAGGTTACCATTTTTATAACTCCGGAGGGAAAACTTTTTTCCCCCACCACAACCTACCTACCTTTTCCTCTCAATTCTATCACAAAGACCTAAATTAAAAATAACTTTTATCAAAAAAATTTAGTTCCTGAAAAGCAATTTGAAGTAAATTATATAATTTAGTTAAATAAGTCCTATGACAGGCAGCTGAGGGAGCTGGGGTTGTTTAGCCTGGAGAAGAGGAGGCTCAGGGAGACCTCATCACTCTCTACAACTCCCTGAAAGGAGGTTGTAACCAGGTGGGGGTTGGTCTCTTCTCCCAGGCAACCAGCAAGAGGACAAGAGGACACAGTCTTAAGCTGTGCCAGGGGAGGTTTAGATTGGACATTAGGAAGAGGTTCTTCACAGAAAGGGTAGTTAGATATTGGAATGGGCTGCCCAGGGAGGTGGTGGAGTCACTGTCCCTGGAGATTTTCAAGAACAGACTGGATGTGGCACTTAGTGCCATGGTCTAGTTGACAACATGGTGTTGGGTGATGGGTTGTACTCGATGATCTCAGAGGTCTTTTCCAACCTAGTTGATTCTGCGATTCTGTGAAATAAAAACATCAACAAAACAGTCCACTGCTAGTTTTACTTGCTCACAAAATTAAACAATTTGGTTGAGACTGTTCATCTGTAGCCTGGAGTACAATTGTTTATGGATTTTAAAAAAAGGATTGTTGACATCATGTAGTAGTCTGGGAAAATATAAACTGGACTCCTTTAGGATGTAACTAAACTCGAATACGTTCTCCAAAAGCAGACTGAAAGTACACTGACTGCAAATAGGTGCTTTACCCACGGGCTATACAAGGACCAGTCTAAATTAAATTCCCATTGAAATTTTTATAATGGGGATGCTAGATCCTCTACATCAGCTGTTTTTCAAATGCTGAACTTCTCTGAAAATCTATGTGCAAGAGGGAGAAAAGCGGTTCACAGACATTGAAATTCTACCCTGTGCAGAATTTAGCACAGAAGCCTAAAATTGCACGTGAGTACGAATGAAGGAGAAAGGTATCTTATAAAAATTAAACTCAAGACCATATCTGTGCAGCTAAACAAAACAGGATAAGGGAGACAGTGGAGGCTTTGGATGGTTGGGCTTGGACCCTGTTAGGTCATAGTCACTTTGGCTGCCTGGATGAGGCTTGGCCACACCTTGGGCAGTGTCAGTGAAAAGGCACCAGGATGGGCTCTTTCCTTTTTCTATTGTACTCCACTTCTGCTGCAGCTGGCTTTTGTGTCCTCCAAACATTCCTACGTGCCTTGATGCTGTACTCCACAGCACGGAAGTGTATGGGCTGCAACACACTGCACAAGAGGTTTCTTAACTATGTGCACAAGATAAATATCATAATATTCCTCCTAGTTAAAATGTGACCTTTAGTAATTTTGTTAAAGACAAAAATATTTTGGTCTTCTTGTTGGCAAAACAAGTGAAAGTGATTTGCACATGGGTTTACTCCTCACTTCAAAATCAATACCAGATTCTTCGGCTTTTTTGGCATAAAATCAGAGTATCTTTTCAGACGATTTCCATACATTCTTCTTAAGTTGCTATAAATTCTTTTAAATAAGATAAAAGAAATAATGGAAAGGTGTTGTAAACTAATTTTCTGCCACGGCCCGAAAGGGAAAAGGGAGTTGGGACGCGGCACTGCGAA
>NW_020897719.1:8358533-8395450 GCF_003984885.1 Neopelma chrysocephalum
CTCTCCACTTCTTGTATCTTTCCCAGTCTGATAATTGCTCCTCCACAATTTTCTATGTTCTATTCATTACCATTTTCAGTTTTGGAGGAATTTTCTCATGCTCCCTCATGCAAGACATTTACTGTCATACAAAGGGCAAGAACTCAAGTATGTATTTTTTACATAGCTTTATGTTTTGCAGACAGGCTATATTAAGTTATATATTGTGGGTGTAGCTTCTGGCCACAAGCTCAAAACTGGGGATTTTTAGGTGAAGAATATCTCACAGCTCCTAACAGAACTTGAATCTAAAGGTGCTTCCATGCTTTATCCATTTAAATATCCAATGAAACCCTGTTTTAGAATGTGATTTTATGCAAGGGATCAGTAGCTTTCAAGAAGGAGTGTAACATCACTGCCATCCATCACACTCTGGCCTGCTCTGCAGACATGCTGAAGCACACTACATTTGCAAGTGTTCAATGACATTCGCTCAATTGCTTCTGGTAAACTATTTGGACGGCACACCTAAACTGATTAGGTCACCATTATGAACATTAACATACTGGAGTGTTTGAAAAGGGCAATAGCATGGCCCTTTTGGATGCTAATGACAAAAGGCATGTAAGAAAGAATAACATTGCTTGGTTGTTTGTTTTTTTTTTTGTTTGTTTGTTTTTTGTTTGGTTTATTGCTTTTTGGTTTTTTTGGTGCAGTCGAGCTGTTTCTAGTGATTAATTTTCCATTTGCTACAGCTTAAAGGTTTTTTTTTGTTTTGGGTTTTTTATAAGTTATGTTTAGTAGTTTACTGATCAGCCAAAGAAAAGCAAATGTATATGTAATTTTGAGGGTAGAGAGAGGGTGAATGATGAATTGATTACTATGGCTGTATTATCACTTGCAAGGATGGAGAGAATGTGCCTCTCTGTACTCCCTTCCCCTTTATTTAATTGCAGTTGCACTTAACAATCTGTTGGGTTTTCCATCAAAACTACTATATTAATACACAAATAATTTGATTTATTTTGGGGTTCATAATTTAGCATCTTCTCCATTTACTGTAAGAGTTAATAAATATTAAGATTTTTCTGTTGGGTACTATAGCCAAGCAGTTTTTTTGGGGAACATAGTAAATGGCTGTTCTTTTGAGATTATAGAATGTTTCAGTGTCCCAGTTGCCATCTGTAAAGGAAATGCCACTAGTTGAGTCACAGGTAGCAGCAAAACTAAAGTGCATCTGGAACTATCAGTATTTTGTTTGCTCCTCATCAGAAGTTGGTTGTTATTGGAAAAGCAGATGCTCCAGCTGGCAGTTTGAATTGGTAGAATACTGCATGTGTGAATTTCCTAGAGACGACTTTGTTTGGGGTGAAGTGTTTGCTGACCTCAGGGAACATCTTACGCTCTATTAGCTCAAAGAGCTAACAGTTACTGCTACTACGTGGTAGAGAAATACTAGGTAGTAAAAAAGACTACAGAGAGATTTGGACAACATCATGGAGGACACGAGAAGAAAATCTTGAGGCTATTTTAAAAAAATGGGTTTCAGGAGAAGGTCAATAGCTGAATGGCAGTAGCTACATATTATTTGTAGACAGATATCCAAATACTGAGGTTTGTCCCTATGCTCAGTGTCTGTTAAGTGCATTGCTCCATTCATTAATCTGTATTAATTTTTATATTTCTAATTTATGAACACTTAATAGTCATATTCACTGAATCATATTGCAATTTACAGCACAGATAAAGTTATGTGGCAAATACTACCCTTACTTCAATGGCTGACAGCTTAATTACTATAAATTACTATAAATAAAACATGGGTGGACAGGGCTGCTAAACTGAGCTGGAAAGGAGCTGGAGCCTGTGATTATGAAGGATCAATGTCAGGATCTAGAGAGAAAATACCTTACACAGAAGTCAGGAGGGAAGCCCAGAAGACAAAGCATCTCTATATCCCAAGCCTAAGAGGCAACGCAGAAGCCTAACACAGGTTCAGACAAAGCTTGGGTGCCAGGGATTTTAAGATGAGGGGACAAGAAATTCAGGCTTGGTGGGGACAGATACGTGGGCAAGTAAGGTGGAAAATGTGCCAAGAACTACAGATAGAGTGCAACAGACAGAAATCAAAGTTAGGAATTAAGGATCAGAACAAGATTCAGAGGCAACCTACAAGCTGCTGGGAGTGAAATTTATAGCCCTCTGAGTCCATTCAGAGGCCTTATTTTGGTCAGGATTCAAACATAGATGCTGCCTCTGAGGTAGCCATCTTGATCCCCTTTATAACGAGCAGGGAAAAATACGCACCTGACGGGTGCAATTCATCTCTTCCTAAAGCAGATGTTTAAAGTAAGACTGATGAATTGCACCCTAGAAGTGTCTATTTCTCTCCATTAATTATGAAGGGGGGCTATAGTAACTAGCTGAGATATATGCTTTTGTTATAAATGTTGGATGTCTAATGTTGAATGAGGTGAGTCCTACAGCCTCAGGTGTCCTAGTCATTCCACTACACCGGAGCTCTGCTCTATTCAGTTAAGGCCCTGATCCATCAAGCAATTAAATATGTACATAGGTTTTTGAGAATGAATGTGATTAAATGTTCTAGGGGGTTGCAGGCAGATGAATAAATGCTTCAATGTGGAAAATGTGGATCTTGAATTAACTACTTAGTTTGTCTTCCAGGAGTCTGCCAGGTTTTGTAATGTCCCTAATGAAACATACCAACTCTACCATCTCTACACTAGTGTGCAAGCACAAACTTGGTTTTCAGCAAAATCCAATCAACCACTTGTTTGGAAAAGTAGTCACCAGAGGGCTGGAAGAGTACGCAAATGAAATTTTACTCTGAATAATATTCAGGTGGATATTTAGGTGTATTATATGACTTCTCCCTAGTTATATCAGAAACCAGGAGGTGAAGTAGTTTAATCAAAGTTTTCGGTAGACTGTAGACTGCACAAGATCTACGGTTGATGGGATCTAGCTCATAAGGGGAGTTCCTCATCCAGTAGATTAGCTGTCACCTAGAAGGAAGGAAAACACAAATGGGGTTGAAAACACAACATTAAAATATTTCAGTTGTTGAATACTACACTTATAATTCATCAGATTTTCGTAGTGGATTGTTGTCATCCACTTGGAATTCAGCACGGATTTGCATTCAAAATCAAATTCAAAATCCTTGGAATTCAGCAAGGATTTTGATATGGTTGCCTCCCTTTGTATCATGACTGGATGTAACAGTCTTGATGGGTAAATTATTAGGTGAGGGAAAACTCAGCTCACTGGTCAAAGTGCAGATGTTCACCATCCATGCTCTACCTTGCGTGACCGGTCACAAGTGAAACTTCTAAGGGGTCTGTCCTGGGACTGATTGTGTTTAATATTTTATCAATGACTTGAAGGAGAAGACAGAAGGCACTCTCACTGAATTTGCATATAAGAACTTCTGGTAATGTCATGGGTATTCTTAAGGGCAGGACTGATGTTCAGACGGGCCTGGCAAGCTAGACAAATGTGCTGACAAGAACCTCATGATATTGAACAAAGACAAATGCAAAGTCCTGCACCTGTGACAGTCTAACCTCCTGCATCAGTTCAGGCTGGGCACAGACTGACTGGCTGGGTAAGAACTCTGCTAGAAAGCCCCTGACAGTCCTGGTGGACAGTAAACTAGACATGAGTCCCAGCTGGCTATGATGAGGGCTAACAGTGTATTTGGCTGTAAAAATAGGATTGTAGCCACTAGACCAAGGGAAGTGCTCAATCACCTCAGCTTGGTTCTCTTTACACCCTTTCTGAAGTACTGCATCCAGCTGTGGGGCCCTCAGTACAGATGTTGGTCAACTGGAGCAAACTCAGTAAAGAACCACCAAGTTGGAGGGGGGCTGGAGCACTTGCTCTGTGAGGGGAGGCTAAGGGAGCTGAGCTTGTTCAGCTTGTTTGAGAGAGGTAGCTCAGGGAGACTTTGGGACTATTAAGAGTACAGGGCCAGACTCTTTACTGAAGTGCACAGTGGGAGAATGGGAAACAGTGCCCATAAACTAAAGCAGAGAGTTTCTGAATAGGTATAAGGAGAATACTTTTGTTATGAGCATAATTAAGCACTGGTGCAGTGTAGCCAGAGAGGTTACAATATCAATATCCTTAGAGACTTTTAAGAATGGACAAAGTCCTGACCAACTTGGTCTTAATTTTGTGTTAAACCTGCTCTGAACAGGGAGATGAAAGACTTCTAGCATCCCTTTCAACCTAAATGATGCTGTGAGAAGTGAGGGTGATCTTATCTGTGCTGATTATGAATGTGAGCATAAGAAAATTATTATCTAACAAAAAGGAACTAGGTGTAATACTGTATTGGGGATAGGCCTTTAGCTGGATTATAAAGGTGGAGCCTGGTGTACCTGGCTTGCAGAAACAGTCTGCACAAGGCTAGGAATGAATCCAAGTGGCTTAAAATGCAGGATCAGGAGAAAGCAGCATATCATTCCTTGAAGAGAGTTCCCTGCCATTTCTTCCATGTTTGATATTTCAGGGTCACAGGTGAGACTGCCATTGCTTATTTTAATACTGACAGTGTTACTTCAGACTGTGTTGTCCATGATAGATAAACCTTTTAGGGCATATTTTAATATATTGGTAATTGTTTAGCTTATGTAAAAAATCTAGTGTTGAAGGCTGTCTTTAACTTGATTTGTCAGACTATACATCTCTGTGAAAATTTTACTGGAAAATGTAAAAGCACAATTACACTAATACTGTGAGTAAAGAAAACAAAATTCATAATTTCACACACTGTAAATACGGGGTTTTTGGGCATCACAATTATACACACCTCTGCAATGTAGTATGTTCATGGTAGCATAATAAACATATATATTATTTTGAAGTTTTAGTGTTCTTTTTGAGGTATACAGCACCTTTTAAAATTTTATTTATAACTGGAATATAGCATACAAACAATGTAAACCTTTCAAAGCTCAATTCATTGCTGGTATTAAAATGCACTCATAATTATGCTTTTTACCATTCATTTGAGGTGAGCTGTTATTTGGCACTTTAGGGATGGAAAGATTTCTGTTCAGTTCATGGAAGGTTTTCAGCTATAGTGGCCCTAATATGTAACAACAGTTTTATGTAGACATAGACATATAATAATTATGGAAATACTGGAATAGAGTACCATGAAAATTAATATTCTGCTTTTTTCCTGAAGGCATTTTGAATAGGAGACTTTACATTATTTTTACAGAAACTTGATATGAACCTATATATCTCCCAAATATCACACTCAGTTTATTTGCATCATGTTCTAGCACAATGCCAACACCTTACACAAAAAAAAAGCATTTATTTTATGTGAAGTGTATTTATGATAATTTATATTGTTAGTACACTGTGAGTATTTGAAATATCCATACTGCACAACATCTTATTATGGCAACATACATTGTATATAGTACTAGTTTTTTTCTGTGAAAAAATATAATCTCAGCAAATTTCTAGAAAGATTTTCTGTTTTTTCTGCCCTTGAAATCAGTTTTGTATTATATATTTTGTTGCCTAAATATGTTTTAAGGGTTTTAAAAGTGTTCTGTACACTGTACACACTGTTTCCAGTGAAACAGATGGTAAGAATTTGACATAGCTGTAGTGCTCATGCTTGGCAAAGCCACAGGTAAGTGCACATTGATTTCTCCTGGTTTCATGACAGTAGCACGTTAGGATCTCTCCTGAAACTAGGCCCCTTTCTGAAGGCCTCTGTTCAAACACCTGGGAGGAATTAGTCCCAACTCTGATTGCTTACAGAATGAGCAGAGTATACAGGGCAAGAAAATTGAATTCTGCCTGCTTGGATCCCAGTGTGGATCCCCACGTTACTTCCTGGTATTGCATCCTCACTTCAAGCATTGTCAAATAAGAAATTATTCACTGAATATCACCGACTGTAGATAATACTTTACTCTGTATCTAGTTATTGTACATTTTACACATTTCTACATTTCTAGCTGTACAGGATTCAAGAGAAGTTTCTGAAAGGATCTGGCATTTAGCACGTCCAAGCATCATAGAGCTTGTATCTTATTCCTGAAGATTTGGTGTTGTTTGTTCCACTGCACTTGGGAACATGTCATAATGCTTTTGAAAAAGTGGAATAAGCTTTCACAGAATCACAGAATAGGTAAGATTGGAAGGGACCACAGTGGGTCATCTGTTCCAATCTCCCTGCTCAAGCAGGGTCATCCTAGAGCACATGGCACAGGATTGCATCCAGACAGTTCTTGAATATCTCTAGTGAGGTAGACTCCACAACCTCTCTGGGCAATCTGTTCTTTCCTGCTGACATTGTAACTCTGTGAAATACAGATTCCCACACTTATATGTGCAGCAGAAATGAACATCAGCATCTCAGTTTCTGTTTACAATGGCAAAAGTCACTAGGATAATGAAATAAACAGGACTATGGGAATAGAAACCATATGATGAAAATTTGGAAATGCTTCTGTAGTCAGCTGATTTTAATGACTTTCTGATGTTACTCAGATTTTTTGGAGTATAAATTCTTGGCTTGGGAAAGTGAAAAATACAGAGTGAAACCTTTAAGTATTTGATTCTTAGGACAGACAGTTCTTTTATTCCTTATAAAGTATGCCTAGCAGAGTGGCTCCTGGCATGTGCCACAGTAAGAGAACCAATCATCACCATCACCAAAAATAATAGAAACAATAACTTTGCATTTATATAATTTAGCAATTATCAGCTGGTTTCACATTAGCTGTTTGGTCTGTGCTTACAGTTATACATAATCTTCTCTTTTTACACATCAGTACATAACTATGGTGACTTCTTGTAGACAAAATTTTCATCTACCCTGTAAAAGCCTCATAAGACTTTTCTTACACTCAGCATTTTATAAAAAGTTACTGTGTTATGATAGTTTTCTAAAGATAAAAAGTAGTTTAGTAAGCTCTAGGTAAAATTTCAGCTTCCTCCATAATTGAATGCCCTCTCATATTCCCTCCCTGCAGACATCTGTAATGTCAAATTTCAGTTCTTGTTGCTGACTCTGTTTCTGAGGTCTCACAATAAGTCATAGAGTGAAATTGGCTATTTTTCTAACACTGCTTCCTGGCTTCTTGTTTTTATCACCACTATTAATAAAATGCTTGGAAATTGATTATCTGTCCATAGTTTCTGACTGTTTACCATTTCATCGAAGTCATGACCAAAGAAGTGGCCATAAGGAAATAGGAACCGGAGGTGCTTTGGTCAACTTTGTCATTTAGATTTGTAGGTTTAAGGTATATATTCTTCAGCAAAAGGGGCTGTGGAGAAGCAATTTGCGCCTCACTCTCCAAAACATCAGTGTCTGTTTCCTGCTTCTTCTGTCAATAATGTCTCTCTTGGAAGGGGCTTGAGTCAAAGGCAGCTGACAGGAAAAGCAGTTTTCACAGTAGCAAAGTATTTTTTTTCCCCTTTGACAAGAAAAGAGTGTATAATTTTTGACTCCTTTCATACTGGCATCTGTTCTGCATATTCATTGCTTTTTTTGGGCAAATGCATGATGATGCAGCATCAAAAAGAATTGCTCAATATTTTTTCAGTGCCTTAAGATGCATCGGTTAGTATTGCCTTGTCTTTAAAAATGTAATTCTACCAAAAGAAATAATGAAACAGGACTTGACACTGATTCTGTTTGAATAGTGCATATATCTGAATATCAAAATAGTTAAAACAGAGATGTTTCTAGAATCTAATCCTTCATTTTTTTCCCTGAAGTTTGAGGAATCTCCACAATTTTGTCATTCCTTTAGGGTTTTTCTTGAAGGGTTTTTTATACTTTTAATTTTTTTTTCCTCAGCACAATACCCATTACATTTTCTATGTTTCCATAAATATGAACTTCAATATTTCTCCTTTTGCAAGGTAACTTTTTAGATTAGGTTTCCATTTGATTTTGTTTTCCAACTGTCTTTTGTAACACACAGGAAATTTCAGTAGACATTCAACTAGTTCTGTTCTGTGTTTGTTATGTCTGATTTGTTATTTCAAAGACGACTTTAAAACGAGCATCATGCAGTGTAGATTACTCTCTCTTTACTTTGTATGCAGTTCTCATCCAGAAAGATAAAAACTGCCAAAAAGAGAGGAAAATTGGGATTTCATTGGTAAGATTTCGTTTTTCATCCCAGCTCCAGCATCACTGACCTGTGCTATGTTCCCTATCTACAAGTGTTCTTTCTGATTCTTTGAAACAAATGGGAATTCCAAACAGAAGCAAATAATTTCCATATTTTCAGCAGACAAAATGAATATTTCAATTAAATTTATGTTTATTTTGGAGTTTGAATGAGTTTTTATTGTAGGTTTTTTTGTTGTTTTTAATCTACTAGAAGATGAATTTACTTTAGAACTGTTACATTAATCCAAGTACTGAATCCCTTAACTTGTATTTAATTTGAAAATATCATATGCAGTTAATTAAATTTTGGGTTGAGTTCTTTGGAAATAAACTTCTTGTTATTGATGATGTCATTAGTGCCAGGAGATATTCGTTTCCTGTGAAGGACTGTAATAACCCACTGGGATTTTTTTCCTTTTTTCAGTCCCTGCATGATAAATTAATAATTCAGATAATTTGTTTATAAACTAGGCTGTAGGGGGACATTGCTGAACACTACAAATAAGTTTTTGATGTAGTTATAAAATTATTTCCTACGCTATTTATCATTTCTTAAACCAGACACTGTTGATGAATATTCAACATCGGCATAAAGCACAGGGAAACCTTTTTAATCAGCACTAATACTGAAGAGTGAGTTTTCTAATCAGCATAACTGGTGTGTGGTGTGGGAACCTATAGGGTTGGTGAATTTTTCAGATTAGGGAGTGTTAATGAATGGAAGAAGGACAGGCACTGACAGCCAGGGAAACTCTTGTTCATTTTTAGCACTTTTCTGGCTTTCAGGAATGAAATCAAGCCATAGGGAAAGAAATTGCCTTGAAAGGCACAGGCTACCACCCACAATAAATCCCAAGCTCCCTTTGGATAGCAGGCTGTTTCAATAGGCTTTGACCCAAACAAACCATCTTCTTTATCGTTTGTGGATTTGCAGTTTAACAAAATGGTATGTAGTGTGGGGCAGCTCTGTGGATTTAAATGCATGACCCAACATTGAAATCCAAGTTGTTCATGGTTCTCTTGAACTATACCTCATCCTTTCATGCACTTGTTTTTATGGACCATAAATATTCAATTAGATTTGATGCAATTTTCACACTGTATTTTCTCTGTCAGAAATAAATGCTGATTTTGTCAGGTTACAAGGTGGTTGATGCTTATGGTGAACTAGGAGACAGTTTGAGAAAGCTCTTTCTCTTTTTCTCACCTGAGTTAACTAGATGCTGTTAAAGGCTGGTCTTTCATTGTCTTTTTTTTTTCTCAAAAGCAGAACTCTGTTGTCACTACAGTTTTTCCTTCTGAGGGCAACTTCTCACTCTGGCTTAAAGACAAAGCTTCAAGATGCAGCAGTTCTGCTGCCTCTGTTCCCATATAGCCCAGGCTCTTCCTGTCTAAACAGTGCAGTGCAGAGATTATAGGACTGGAGATTACACTGACTGCCCTTTGCTGGGGACTCCCTCTTCCATGTTGGGGGTGTGGAATGGAGAGCATGTCTGTGCTCCAAGAGCTATTTTCACAATCTATCAATCTTAAGATGCTCCTGAAAGTGGATGTGTGCTGCGAGCTGAAGCATGGATGTGCTACTCATGCAGCCTCTGCCAGCAGTCAGGAAAGCCTGCAAGAGAGGACTGGGATAGGGTAGGAAGGAGCAGAAAATTTCTTTATCAGAGCTAGTCTACCAGAACCCTCAGAAAACCACATTACAAAGAAACATTGCAGATCTGCTAACTTTATATTGTGGTTATCATAACACAATCCATCCTTGTATTTATTTTTGTTTTTATGCTTTGGCAAGAGATATATCATGTGGAGCACCATAAACTGCAGCTGCTGATAGTAATTCTGAGCTTAGGCCAAATTTATTACAAGCAGGCTCAACTCAATTGAAGTCATGCTTGCTTACACCTGTAGTGAATTTGATACTGGATGTATGCATTGACTTGTCCTAAATATGTTGCCTGAAATGATTAGCACTAACCCAGTGTATGGCAAACCTCTGAAGCCTATTCAAGTTAGGTGATTTATGACAATTTGCATTGCAATTGCTCTCTTCTGTGCTTGTCTGTAGTATCTGCAATACACTCTCAGAATCTTTCTGGTTAATCTGTTTCCATAGACACTCTACCTCTGCTTCTGTGACTGCAACTCGCTTACAATATGCTGCAGAAGCACTAGACAGCAAAAGTACCAGTGACAGGACATTTTCAGCAGCAAGGAGATGAGTGTTAGCTGCAGAAGCTGCTGGAGAAGCAAATTAAATACTCAGGTGGTTAAACCAAGATCCATGTGACTATGGCTGTCTGTCAATACTTCCATTTGAAGAAATTTTTATTTAACCCTGGTGTGTCCTCAAGAGCAGGAGTCACTTCAGTGACAGCACTGCAGACATCCCAGGAAGGAAGCAAATAAATTCACAGCTGATTAAGCTAATTTTAAACAAATCCATCTTCCATTTTATCAACTTGATATATATGATTCTAGAATTTCATGTTGCTTCACATATGCTTACTTTGTTATTTTGTGAAAAGAAATATACCAAATACCTGATCCTGTTAAGTCATTATATAGCTTTTACAAAGTCGCATTAACACTTAGGAAATTATAATATTGCAATATCACTTTAGAGGCAAGGTAGTTTAAGAATGGTTCACAAATTGTACACACTGTTGCCTGCATCAATGATAATTTGGATTGAAATGCATGTTATTTTAGTTGGAAAACACACTTTGTAATAAGGCCAGAAACTTCATAAGAAATTTTTAAATTATCTTTTAATCAGTTGCTTAATAATATCTGTTTTGATAATAAATAGGAAAAAATAACAGCAGGAAAAATAGAACTGCTGGTCCATTTAATTCTACTTGGAGACAGCTTCCAGACTTTGTCAAAGTATTGGCAGAAATACAAGGCTAGTCTATCTTCAGCACTGCTCATCCTGCCTGTAGACACAGCGTTGAGATACAGGTATTAGAATAGAACAAACTATTCGCAATAAAAATATTTGGTATTGGAAGAGCTTGGTTTTGTTTCTTGTATCTTTTGGTGAAGTGCTCTGCCTGCCCTAAATGTGAGACCCAGGGATATAAAACTAGCACTAGATAAAGCCTTTCTATTTTGATTTCTTGACTCTTTTGGTGCAGACTTAAATATGAAATCTGAATATTTCAATAGCAGAATATCCACGTGTTTGCACCATTCACCTTGTAATCATAGGATCTAATATTTCACCACTTTTTTTTTTCTTTCTGTTTTTCATTTTATTAACAGTCATGTTTGAAAAATAATGGAAGAAGAATTTTTTAGCTGAGAGAATATCATAGCATATCAGGTTGGAAGGGACCTCAAAGATCATCTGGTCCAACCTTTCTTGGCAAAAGCACGGTCTAGACAAGATGTCCCAATATGGAGTCCATCTTAATCTTAAGAGAGTCCTATGCTGGGGAAAGCACCACTTCCCTGGGGAGAATATTCCAATGGCTGATTGTTATTATTGTGAAAATTTTTTCTCCTGTGTCCAGTTGGATACTTCCCAGGAATAACTTGTACCCATTATCCTCTGCCTTTTCCACCTGACTTCCTGTAAAAAGGAAGTCTCCATCTTCTTTATAGTCAGCCTTTAAATACTGGAACATGGGGTTAAGGTTTCCCCTAAGTCTTGTTTTCTCGAGGTTGAACAGACCCAGCTCTCTCAGCCTTTCCTCATCCGTCAGGCTTCCCAGTCCTTTGTTCATCTTTGTGGCCTTTCTCTGGGCCCTCTCCAGGCCAGATTTTTTTGTTTAATGGGGACCAAAATTAAACACAGTATTCCAGATGTGTCCTGACCACCACTGAGTAGAGTGGGATAATGGTTTCTTTGTCTCTGCTGGTGATGCCCTTTTTGATGCAGCCCAGCATTCTCTTGACTACTTTGCCAAGGCAGCAGCACACTGCTCACACATATTGAACTTCTTGTCCACCTGCATCCCCAGGCCCCCTTCCAAAGAGCTGCTCTCCACCAGGTAGATTCCAGCTGGTGCTGCACTTCTGGATTATGTTTTCCCAACTACGGGACCATACGCTTGTCCTTGTTGAACTTCATAAGGTTTTCAATGACTTGAGAATGAAAATATAATCAAATCTTAGAAGCAACCCTAAATATTTATGGCCATCTTTGTTAATGTAAATGTTGCTTACTGCAGCTGTTAAGCTTTCCATGATCTCTATTTTTTGGGGGGGTTTTTTGTTGTTTGTTTTTTTTTTTTTTCTGTCTAGGGAGTAAAAGCACAGGTCCTGACTTGTTTTATACTCAGACAAACATCTCTCATCTTCTAGATATCTACAAGAATAGATTCATAAGTGATAATAGTTCATCCAATATACTGAGAATAATATGATCAGGTCTATTCTTTTGTTAATTATTTCCCAGAATTTTGTTTTTACAATGCTGAGACATTATGTTCTGAATTCCCAAGAAATGCCATATAAACTACCAAGCCTTTCCACACAATAAACTTCTTGTAATGATCTCATATTTTCTAGGAGGTATTTGTCTACCTCATAAAATCATCACATAACAACACAATTGGCAGCTTCTGTTCTGCAAAAGCAGATTATAATGGCAGGTCAAGGTTAACACATATTGGCAGAGCTTTGTGAGGAAGTTTGTAATTCTTCTTCTGACTTCCCATTTCTAAAAGATCACTTAACAAGATTATTCCAGGATTCATATTTTCTACTTATGAGTTACACAATAAGCTAAATAAAGGCTATGTCTGCTTTGTGATAATATCATTATAAAATATTGTAATCACTGCATACATAGTATGGAAATAGTATATTTGTATATAATAGTATATATAACGTAGTATAACAAAATAATCTATATTCTTCTGTCATAGCTGTTGAATATTCTTTGAGCTATTATCTTCACAGTGTTTCCTCTGTAGGTCCACTTTAAGCACACTATGATAGCTCTGGCCTCTCTGAGTCTTTTTTAGTCCTGTTCTCAAATATTCTTTACATGTCATGAATTCTTCAGTGCAATATTTTTTTCCTTTCTTTTTCTTTTTTTTTTTTTACAAATTATCTTTAACAGCTTCAGAGTCAGATTAAGCAATCAATGAGAAATAGCACACTGAATATTGAGTAACAAATGTTACTCAATAACCATGACAAGAACAATCCATTTTACAAGTCCCAGGCTTGTCTATCCTCTCAGAATTGCTGAAAGATAAGGGCACCAGCCAGTTAAGAGAGGTGTGAATAATGACTACAACTAATGAGACATACCACAAAACCTGGACTTTTTCAAATAGTTGGCTGTTATTATCCAATCAGAATACAGAGAGCTTTTTGGTATGGAAATGTGATTAGTGATTTTTTTTTCCTTCTGACTGCCTGACACAATCCTTTTAAGGTCATTCCATATGTTCTTTTTCTCATTCTATAGGCAGTATACAGTGGATCTATTTTTTTTTCCCAGAAATTAACCGTGTTCATAATTTGGAAATGTTTCTAGAAAATTATTACTCCAACACTGATCTATATTGCAATTTGAATGGGTAATCATTTTTTGAGATAGCATTGTTGCAGTTTTTTGTGATATAGTTGTTCTGCACTTCTTTCACAGCAAGAATCTAATAATATAATGTGCGTTCTGAAGAACACATTAAAATGACATTATGTGATCAGGATGCCAATTATAGTATGACTAAAGACTAGCTATCAAGCTACAGAAAGTCAGTAATTGTGCTGATATAAATATAATGTTTATATGTCCTGAGTAGAAAAAAATTAATCCCATTTTATTACTTACATACAATTATTGACAAAACACTTAGGCATACATTTTCAAAGTGTTGTATGAGTTTTTAGCTGCATGACTCCCATTTAAGTCAATCGGAGTCACATAGTTAAAACCGCATGCAATGTTTTGAAAAATTACCACAGAGAAACCTCTCTTATTTCTTAGCCGCACAAACCATTTTATTCTCTAGTAGTTCTTCCACATGGCATGCTAATAGTGCTGGCTGTCAGTAGTCTCATTAAAATACTCCACATCTACAGGCCTTCAAATATGGTGGTCTATATATATATGCAGATTTCAAAAATAATAACATGATTTGTACTTCTATTGTTTCTTTCATCTGTTACAGGCTGGTGCTTTAAAGCTATTATTTAATTATGCCTCACATCACTCCTCCAGGTGGGTGCACTAGTAGCTGCCACCTTTGGCAGCTAACACAAGGAGACAAGGTGAGACAATGGAGGAATAAAGAATTGAACCAGCCCAGCACCAGGTCCTTGTCCCTTGTTCCAGCTATGAAATACTCCCAACCCACAAAGATTCATCGTTCAATAGTATGTAATGCATATGAAATGCTAACATTAATTGGAAATGGCACCAGAGTGACCTCACTTCAGTCTACTGAGGTCTGATATTGCTTCTTTTCACTCATTAATTCATTAATTAGTTTAAAAGGGCTAATGGAAAACAAAAATATTCCATTTGCCAGGGTGTATCACTGCTGAATATTTATATAATTTTTTATTATTCATGCGGGATCATAAGTGCTTAACAGAAAAGTCATTGTGAGTTTTCCTTGTTGTTGAAATAAACACAATATAGAATTTTTAAAACACATCAATTTAAAGGACTGATGGGATCTTCTTTATAATTTGTCTTTGGGAGGCTAAAGAAGATCTAGGAAAACAATTTTATGAACAGCTTAGTATATTGACAGACATCACAACTCAAACACTTCCACTATGCACTGATGGCCTCAGCAGAATGGCATCATATGAAATCTTTGTGATAAGTATAGTTCTCTCTTAGGTAAAAGAAGAGATTTGTACTTGTTCTTTGATTAAATGAAGAAGCACACAAATAAAGTACTGATCATTATTAGTACCTATATATAAAAATAGTAACTAATGTTTTTATGTACATGCTTAAGAAATTGAAAAATTTTAAATTTACCATTAGCTAGGGTGTTAAATTCATCAGTCTGGAGTTTTGGGTATAGAGCTTTTTGTTGAGACATATGTATATATTATATACTTCCAATAAGTATTTTTTAGATTCATTTCAGTTCTTCAGAAACATAGACTTTCCTGGACAAAAGAGAATTAGCTTTGTCTGGCAGATATCAGTTTATTCTTGTGAATTGAGATGCATTCAGGTTTTCATAAACTGTAACTGACCTCTTTATAAACAGAAATATTAGCCACACCCAGGTTTCCTTAGAACAGAAAATATAAATTAGTGCAAAATAAAGGTCATAATGATTAAATATTTTCACAAAATAAAAACTAAAATTCAATAAGATTCCACTTACCATCCTATTTTATTTAACAGCAAGACATTTTTTGTGTTTGACTGCAATAGTATTACCATGCTCTAAGACAAAAAATTGTTTTTCCTAGTCGATTGTACCCTTGTGCCTTTGTTGCTTGTATTTCTATCCACATTGAGTGCATTACCCATTGTTAAATGATTGATAAAAATTGTTAAATAAGGCAAACACTATATTCAGTGTAGTGTAATGAGGCCTATCAAGCAGGAGAAATACTTCTCATCATGATATTAAAATTAAATGTAGCATTTTACAAATTCTTGACATAAATAAAGAGGTTATTTATCTGGACCAATGCTTTCTTGTAAGCCCAGTGTTCTGTATAAGTCGTTGCTAAAGTACATATTTTACTATGTAGAATACCTTAATTTTCTTCTTCTCAAATGCATTTTGAACTTGCAATCATTAAACATAGCATAGTCTGCAACTGTACGGCTTTCCTATGTAGGGTTGTAACAGCTATTGCAGTCTTATTTCACATGCAGTTTTGCATATCCGTAAGAATTTGTTTTTCCACATAAAATGTGATACGTCTACTCATATTTAATTGCCTATGGTAAACACAGTTTTATTTCTGACTACATTAAAATATTGAATTTAGCAGCTGTCTCTATGTGCACAGTTACCCACACACCCTTCCTTTCCCCTCCAATTCTAATCAAGAATATTCCCAAGCTAAAGGAAAATAACAAACTAGCAGGTATAAGACATGTAGTACCTGTCATCAGTGTACAAAGCAATGATGGAGCCAGTATCACATCCAGTTGTCTTTGGCTACTTTTCCTGATGACAAAATAGTCAAGGAGAGCTGAATCCCTTGAAATGAGTTTACATTAAGTCTCAAAAGCAGACTTTTGGGCCAGTATCTAAATACTTGCCCATTGTAATTGCATAGCAAATATAAGGTCTATCTCTGAATACCACTGACTTTTTTTTTTTAATTTAAAATCCACCGGTTTCATCTTTTTAATGATGTTGCTCTACTCTTTTGAAACTGACCTTTAATATAAAATTCTCTGTCATACCTTATTTAGAATGTGACAGAGACTTACCTGCCATGCTTTTCACAGAAACTTTCATCTTAATGTAATCAGTAATGTTTCCTGTTTTGTTAAATGATTTTCTCTGTTTTCTATACATTTATTATTTTTAAATTTATTGAAACAATTCCTTCAAATATTGATGTAGGAGCATGGATCAACAATTACTTACTCACCTTAGGTGCTAGATTATGGAATAGAATTCATCTGTAAAAGTAAAGATGATGTGTTATTACCAATGTCTTTGAAAATTTGAAATCCTCTTCTACCTTAGCTTTCGTAACTGTTCTTCATGGTATATGTTCTCCCCCTCAAGGAAGTCCCTTAATTGTTTTTTGTTTGTTTGTTTTTAGTAGTTCCTTTTGGTAGTTCCTTCTCCTTAGCTTGTGATAGATAAGACTTCAAAATTGAAATCTTGATAAATTCTCGTTTCCCTCTTAGCTCCTTCTCTCATTTATCTATGATCTTATTTCCTGAGAGAATTTCAGCTACATAGAAGGGCAGATGGTTCACAAACTCCATTTCTTGTGGTTCATTTCCTTTTAAGTAATGTGGGGTTAATTATTTTGAATTAATATTTGATTATTTATTTTTCTGTAAAGGAGTGATTCCTAATGCTTGGCAAAAAGTTAAAATACGTTATTAAAACAAATTTTGTTTGTATTTGATGCATCTCTTTGCTAGACAGTTAGCTATATGAAATCTTTGTATATTTATTTCAGTAAATATACTGTTAATATGCAGTCATGTGAATTTTAATGGATATCTCCATTCTATTTGTATATGTTTTTTAGTCTAGTTCAACTGAATGAGTATCATGCTTTTGTAGTTGATATCTTCAGAAAAGGTTATTCTCCTAAAGAAGCACAAAATAGTTCATATTTTTTAGTACAAGCAAAACAGACTTAACTTTCTTCTAAATAAGGAATGCATAACTTTATCTAACAATTTTTCATTTGGTTAGGAATGCTAAATTTAATCGTGCAAATACTGCTTTATTGGCTGAAGGCCTAAAAGTGGTATAGGAAACATATAGTTTGTGAGTCCTATAAGGAATTGTACATATGCTGCATGGCACCCAAACCCTTGGAAGCATTCAGGTAGCAGATGAAAGGACATTTCAAAATGTCACTGTCATTTTTAAAAATGAAATTTAGACTTTTAAATCACTGAGATAATTTCAATATTTTTGTGTAAGCACTGTATAGAACCAAAAAGGCGAGACAGTTCAGTGTTGTCTAATGATCAAATAAAAGCAGAATAAACTTCTTGGAAAAGTAAATTCATAAAGGAAATAGAATTTTTGTTCAAGAGCATGAGCCTTTATATATAGAATTACATGTGTTCACAAGATAATGAGACATATGACATAACAGTCATCTAAAGAAAGGGTGCACTTAGTACAGAAGTCATTGAACTACATGAAAAATAACAGCTTAGAATTGCAAAATATTCAAGTACAGGTTACAAAATCCTGGGGTCTGTCAAAACAGAATAGATACACAACTGGAATGAAGATTCGGTGTTATGAATGTCTGACCTGTGTCACAGGTGCATGGCTCTAAAAATGCCCTCTGCTAGAGAGTGGGTAGTACTCCTGCAGGCTTTTGGATAGTCTGAGTACAGCTAACTGGATCCAAAGTGCTCTTGAATGAGCAAGCGGGACAAGAACCTCTGGAACTGAGTAGACAGCAGGCATTTGCTGAGCATGCAAGTATCCTCACAAAATTCTCATTATTGTTGCTTAGAAGAAATAGACATTCTCCTGCAAGTTTAGTAATTTTTGTTTTCATACTATTACTCACTAGCTAAATAATGACTTTTGTCATTATTTTAAAATAAGAAGTTGTCAGCTGCCTTTTCATGAAGGTCCTCATTTGGCACAAATTTCCATTAAGTATGTATAAGGCAAAATATCTGTTTGTTCATCTGTTATTATCTCCTTATATTTATTTGGGTGGCATTAGCTTAGGTGTGGAACATAAATAATCCAGGGTGTCAGAGATATCCTGTTATTTGAATACATTGTCTTTTATTTCCTTCTTCATGAGAAAAAAATTTAAAAGGAAATTTAGATCTTTTCATTCACAAAATATGAGCATCTCTGAAATGACTCATGGTGAAAGAAACCTGGAGGCATTCTTCTGCTGACCTAACCATCCATATCTGCCAGTATTGCCAGCAACAAAGCAGCAAAGTGTTTTGCAAAGTGGTTATTTTTGCAACTTTATGTTTTGTTTAGGCACTTGGACTGTTGAACATTTACTTATGCAAGGTATAACTCATATGAGATTCAAGAACCTATGCATGCAATAAAATATGTCTGACCAGGAAAGATTTAAAAACTCCATTTAAAAATTACAAGATGTGTATCAAGAATATCTGTAGATTATTTGCTTGTAGTGTACTACAGCTGTGCCCTGAGTTAACGCTGTCCTTTTAAGTGAAAATGTTATCTTATTACGGCTAAGAGATTATGGATGTTAAATTAAGAAGTGAGAAGAATAATGGATGTTGACAGGAGGTGGAGTATGATTGACTTTACCTGGTTTCAAAAGCATGTTCTTCTTCCAAGCCACATTGACTTCAATTTCTAGGATTAAGACTAACATATTTTTTTAAAAGGTTCTGTTAAAAAAAAGTGCTTCTTACTGTAAAGTTACTCTTGTTTTAGGCAGATTTTATTTAGCACAAGCAGGATTGACATTGAAATAAAATACAACAGGTTTCCCAGTTGATTTTGATTTAATGGACATCTTTGGTAGAGGACCTCAGGGTAGGCTGGCTCTAGCTATTTATCTTTATACTGGATGGTTTATATATTTTAAGAAAGTGACAAATGGCTGCTTTAAAAAAACTCATTATGGTAATTGATTATTATAGGAAAACCTCAGAAACTTTATGAAAGAGAGACATATTCTCTAAGTGTCTTAGCTTTAAACCAGACTTGTAATTAGAAGAATCCATAAACATTTGTCACATTGTGAGAGGTTCAGTCAGAAGGTTTAGAATAAAACTGTGGAGGCACTTTATTGTTCTGTGTTAAAATCACATACTTTAGTGATTTTCCCTTACCCCAGAGAGATTAATTTGCCCAGCTGAACAGAGGACCACACACATTTTCAGGACTCCTCTAAGCTGAGTCCCACAAGAATTTTCCTGTGTGTGACTCTGAGGGGGTGACCGGAATCTTGGATTAATACATTTCTGAGTTTTGTTGTGGAGCCATATTTTCAGTGTAGAATTTGTTCAGGAATTTTAGCTATCTATGGTCCCACCCCTTTTTCTGCTTGGTCTCTTCATATATCTGAAACTTTGGGTGTCCCAGAAGGAAACTCACTGATCTCACATTTGCCTCCTTGCTTCACCTTCCTTATTTTAGTTATAGCTCATTCTGAGCAAGTTCTGAGAGATTCCAGTCCTGAATCCATATGTAAGATGGCCTTTAACTCATATTTAATTCAAGGCCTTATAGTTTAATGACTGATTTATTTAAGCAAACAAACAAAACATTTTGTTAAATTATAGCTAATGTGGCTAGAATTTTATATTGCTTTCATTAATGTGATAAATCTTGCAAACATTAAAAAATAGGACCAAAATTTGACTCTCTGATGTTACATTACCTATGCCTCTGGAAGACAGAGACAACATTTCTTGTTTGCCTTTTGCAGAGACAATTAACATTCAGGAGACTTAATCACTGTTTTCAGAAATGCTGAATATGAAAAATTAACTCTTTGATTTCAAGTTCTTAATCATGTCCAAACTTGAGGAGTCGTTGCTGTCCCTGTGTACAGAAAAGTAAATTTTTCAAAACTAAATCAATTGCAGTTGATTCTTTAAGAACCTTTTGTTCCAGATTTAGGACCACAATATGTGACTCAGTTTGATTTCTAGTTTATCTAAGGGAATATACATTTCATGGTCATTATAAGAAAGAAATAAATTAGTTGCTCAGGATAAACCATAATTGAGCCCAAAAGACAGAAGATACTTGCAAAGCCATAGGTTACTATGGTACACATACTTCAACAATTTTCAGTCCAGAGGATTTTTGCAGCGTGGCTTCTCAGGCAAAAGCTACCATGTATGTAGTAGTAGTAGTAGTAGTACATATATGAGGTATTATTTCTTTTAACCAGCTTTCATTGTTGTAACCCTCAACATTTACAGTGTTTTCTGTTATGGCACCACATCCTGCAGTCAAGGCAGTGTATAAGAATGTCATCTTTCAGTTCTAAAAAGCAAGCCTCTAGCCTATAAAGCTGGTGAGAAAAGATTGACTTTGCCACCTTAGTTATATGTAAGGCTCAGAAGTGAGAATGCAAATGAAACAACTATAAAAAAATTTTCTTAAAACTTCTGTAGTTTTTACCAAACCCCATAATTTTTAGAAAGGTTTTGTGACACTTTATTATACAGAGTTGAAAATAGCATCATTTATCTTTCTTTAAATATATTTTTTTGTTTCAGATAATGTCCTACATATGAACTTACATATGTCTATAACAAGAGCAAGCCAAAAAATCTGAGAAAAAAATTGGAGTTTTCAAAAGCAAAGAGTTTTTGACTCTTCTAAGCAGACATGTTATAAACCCAAGCCCATAATGGTCACATCTATTCTTTCTCCACAGCAAGCTACATCTTTTAACTATTAAAATTTTTCTTATTCCAAGCTTGTTTCAGTCTGTAAACCCCTTTTTAAACATGAAATAAAAATCATTGTTCCTTTGGCAACTATACAGTTTCTTTGTTGAAAGCTGCTCAATTCAAATATTCCACTCACAAAGATATGTTACTTGGCAGCTTGATGTATACAGTAAAAGTGAAAGATATTTGTTAATAGCAGAGAATAAAATTCATGTTCTTTGTGTTTCCCCATAACAGAGATTTTTCAAGCTAACCACTGTTTCAGATTGATATACAGCAGATAAACAATGAAACTTCCAAAAGTCTAAACCTCTCAGTTCTTTTATATGTATAGTCAGTGGCAAAAAGCATGTGGTAGGATCAGGCGATAAGATTTCAAAGTCTGATGTAAGTGTACATTGAGGTGTAACTGAGCTGCTTCAGTGTTCATATGTAGTGTTGTCTCAGCAGACAGAGGTTGCCTCTCTCTGTTTTTATTTTACTTTATCAGCTGTTTTGAAGTTATACCCGCAGCAAAAATATACTCTTCTAAAACTACATGAGGCAGATATCTTGCAATTATAGCAGAATAAGGTGCTAAAGGTTATGGACCAAGGTTATGGAGCAGATCATCTTGAGTGCCATCAAATGGCACACACAAGACAACCAAGGGATCAGACCCAGCCAACATAGTTTAGGAAAAGCAGGTCCTGTCTGACCAACCTGATCTCCTTTTACGACCAGGTGACCCCCCTAGTAGATGAGGGGAAGGCTGTGGATGCGGTCTACCTGGACTTCAGCAAAGCCTTTGGCACTGTCTTCCATAGCATACTCCTGGAAAAGCTGGCAGCCCAGGGCTTGGACGGGGCACTCTGTGCTGGGTTAGGAACTGGATGGATGGCTTGGCCCAGAGAGTGGTGGAGAACGGTGCTGCATCCAGTTCATGTCCAATCACTAGTGGTGTCCCTTAGGGATCAGTGTTGGGCCCAGTCCTGTTTAATATCTTTATTGATGATCTGGATGAGGCGACTGAGTCTACCTTTAGAAAATTTGCAGATGACACAAAGGTGGAGGGGGAGTGTCGATCTGCTGGAGGCTAGGAAGACCCTGCAGACGAATCTGAACAAGCTAGAGAGAAGGGCTAAGACCAATGGCATGAAGTTCAACGTGACCAGGTGCTGGGTCCTACACTTGGGCCACAATAACTCCACACAGCTCTTCAGGCTGGGGGCAGAGTGTCTGGAAAGTGGCTTAGTGAAAAAGGACCTGGGGGTGCTGGTCGACAGCTGGCTGATCATGAGCCAGCAGTGTGCCCAGGTGACCAAGAAGGCCAATGGCATCCTGGCCTGTATCAGAAATAGTGTTGCCAGCTGGTGAGGCCACACCTTGAGTACTGTGTTCAGTTCTGGATGCTCAATTCAGGAAGGACACTGAGGTGCTGGAGCGTGTACAGAGAAGGGCAATGAAGCTGGTGAAGGGGCTGGAGTGCATGTCCTGTGAGGGAGCAGGGGTTGTTTAACCTGGAGAAAAAGAGGCTCACGGGACACCTTATCACTCTCCGCAACTACCTGAAAGGAGGTTGTAGCCAGGTGGTGTTCGATCTCTTCTCCCAGGCAACTAGCGATGGAACAAGAGGACATAGTCTTAAGATGTACCAGGGGATGTTTAGGTTAGACATTAGTAAGAAATTCTCCACAGAAAGAGTAGTTAGATATTGGAATGGGCTGTCCAGGGAGGTGGTTAAGTCATTGTTCCTGGAGGTGTTTAATGAAAGAATGGATATGACACTTAGTGCCATGGTGTAGTTGACATGTTGGTGTTCAGTCAAAAATTGGACTTGATGATCTTGGAGGTCTTGTCCAACCTAATTGATTCTGTGATTCTGTGAAGCACAGGAAAAATGCCAGCATGAATGTATATAGACTCTCTAGAAATGTATTGCCGTACAGTGTAACAAATTCACTTTGTTTTCTTATTCAGATTTTGTTTTGTATATACGTGCAAGAGTTTTAACTGGATAAAAATATTCATTACTGTGGAAATGATAGAGTGGAACAAAATAGGAGGCCACTGAGTTTTGTCTTCTAATCTATAATTCCATTTTTTCTTCTTTACATTTTTTCTAGGACTTTTTGGCAACAAGATACCGAAATGAATTTGATTTACATGAATATCACATCTAATAGTATGTCTAATTCCCTGATCAGCAACAAACACTATATGACTTTTAGAAGTAATATGGTACTTAAAATTTAAAATTCTGCTACTTTTTATCCAAGTGAAGTTGGAGTCATTACATCCTTCATTCCTTTAAGATATAAACTATTGCTGTTTAAAAGAACTTCAGACCTCATCTCACCCTCTGTAGACATAACATTGTAATTCCAGGGAAGCTTACCAGACTTGACTATCTAGGTAAGAGTTAAACTTCAATACAGAATGGAAGCAAGTCACCCTTGTTTTGTCACTTCTCATAGGAAAATTTCTGCAGCAAAGATGTAGTGTACTCCTGCAAGTTACTAGATTTGCCTGGTTGGGAGCCCAGAGTGATGAATGCCTTGCATTCATTGACATAAGTGAAAAGAAAGCCCCAATCCTGACTTTTGAAATGAGTCTATCTTGCATACTATCAGAACAGGTAAAATGTAACTAGTCTTCCTTTGCTTCCTTAGGAGAGAGTATTTCACTACCCAAATCAGTTGGTCTGACCAGTCTTGAGACATGATGGCTGGCATATTTAAACTGAAAGATGGTAGAGTTTAGACTAGATGCTAGAAAGAAATTCTTTACTGTGAGAATGGCCAGACACTGGAACAGGTTTCCCCAAGAAGTTATGAGTGCTCTATCTATGAAAGTGTTTAAGGCCAGGTTGGATGGGATTTTGAGCAACCTGGTTAAATGGAAGGAGTCCCTGCCCATGGCAGGAACATTGGAACTACCTGGTCTTTAAGGTCCCTTCCAACCCAAACTATTCTGTCCTTCTATAATATAAAAAGACAACCTACAGGTCTAATCTGCCACATGTTGTCTTCTCACCAGGGCCCATATATTTCTGTGGCAGTGTTATATTTACTATGTATGTTAGAACAAATAAAAGAGAGTAATTCCAAATCACTCTACAAGCTGAATAGGAACAATGGTCTAGTGATTGCAAAATGGGTGCTATGCCGATGCTTGTCCTAGTTACTGGGAGCTATATTAGTATGGAGATGCCTTTTGCCTTTCTTCTAATGTATACTGGCAGAAAAGATAGCAAGAACTCAGTCTTACTGCAATTTCTTGTGCGTATATTTGTCTGTACTGAACAGCAACATCTTATGCTTAAAGGACAGAATTTTCTCTCACTAACCCTGCAGAGGTCAGTGGGATGTACAGAAACTATAGTGAGCATTAATTTTATGCCATTAACATACAACAGTTTCATCAAGCATTTCCAAGATGCAAAACGCTGTTATATGGAAATGCATTCACCAATATGATTTTTCGCAGTATAAAATGTTTATTAGGAAAACATATGCCTCCTGGTATATACGTTACCATGTTTTAATGCACATTTTATAGGTATTTTTCTTTTTATTAAATTATTTTACCCTTTTGTTTGTAAAAGTTGATTCTTTGTCAATAAACAAAATCAAAAAGGTGAAAACGTGGCAGCTCTTTTTATTGCTATCATCTTATTTTATTGTTTGTATGTCTCAGAAAGTGTCTATTGTACTTTTATTGATCAAGGAAAAGAATCCCTTTAAAATCCAGGTGTTGGCCACATTTTTATCAGACTTTCCATAAACAACAAAGAGTTTTTCTTTCCATATCTGCTTTCCTCATGACAATCCAACTGAGCCTTGCAAATATGTTAATCCAGGTCTGCAAAGTCTTCAAGCTCTTGATTTGATTCATGCATTCTAGCAAAGGTCAAACTGAGGGGAAATAGTAAAGCAACATTTTCCTCTGAAGTGATTGTTTTGCTCATGCCTTTGTATATTGCTAACAACACAGAATGGTGGCAGGTTTTCACTGCTGAGGATTAAAATTAATGTAATGTTTCTAAACTAAACATGCCCAGGATGCAAAGTTCAGACCCAAACTGCAGATTTATCATATAGGTATTCTGATAAAGTGGCTGGAATTTGCTTCAAATATACAAAAAGGATTCAAATCTAACTTTTTCAATTTTTCTCATATTTGTTAAGCACTGATTTTTTAGCATTCTGTGAGGCTGAAAAAGAGCCACAATTTGAAAACAGCCTTCCTATTTTGTAGCTCTTCTTATTGCACTCCTGCTTGCAAAGGCAATGAATTCCAGCTGAAAAGAATGGATTTTGGATACCCAACAGCAGTTTTCTGCTCCTAGGAATCTCTGTTTTTGTAAAATATTATTTTATAGGTGTTCTTTATTTAATTTGTAATACTTAAATATACATAATGTACATATAAAAAGAGAATGCTGAAACAAAGCACAAATATGGATTTTTAAAATATGAAAAAAAATGAACAAACATCATAGGTCTTGAACTGGAAAATTTTGTACATATGTTTGTAATAATAAGAATCCTCATTTAACAAATTGCTAACCTTCCTACAATTCCCAAACAGGTACTCTACAATAAAAAGGAAGAAAGAAAAACGTCTTCCCTTGAAATGACTGTAAGACAAGAAGAAAAAGTTTTGAAAGAGTAAAGCTATAGCAATAAAGGTTTGTGGTTGGATATGTTGGCAAACTAATACCTTTACAAAAAGATACAATCTATCTTTTTTTTTTCTTTCTTTCTTGAGTAAACTTCTCGGGTTTTGGGCGACTTAGTAAAAATCAGTTAGTTGTAGAACAACTACTTACCTGGTGGTTACGAGATCAGGCAAATTTGGGGTGAATTTCTCTATATTATATTTGGCATTTCATCATATGTGAATGTGAGAGAAATTTATACTACTTTATCTAATTAGCACAACAGATATTTCTAACACTGTTAAAATTTAATTATGATTCTTACTTGGTAATTTGGAGTAATGTAAGTTAATTTTTCTCTTACAATTTATTTATAAAAGTAGTTTTCCTTAGCTCTTGGTGTTTATTTCAGCAAAGAGTTCAAGAGGATTAAGGTTTCAAAAGTAGTGCCTTAGATATATTTGGATGTATGGTTTGGGTTTTTTAAAATAAAATCACTTTATGCTGGCGGCTCAGATTAGACATTTTAAAAAGCAATCATTTGTTTGGTAACATGCCAGTTTTGAGTTTTTGTTGTAAATTAGTGTTTCCTTGGCTTAGTAAAGGAATAAATAAGTATATTTAACATTTTTAATGCAATTCGTTGTCATTCTTTTAACAATAAGCCATCATTCAATAATCATATGTATCAGCAAAATAGAGAGCATAGTGAAGGATCTTGGCACAAACTGACATGTTCCTGAGAACTGTAAAAATGGAGTGAGTAGTGGTCATAATGTCTTGATGAGTTTAGTTCTTTCTTTGTTCTTTTTGGGTAGGGTCATATCACAGGGTGTATTTTGACTCCGTAGTCTAAACCTTTGCTGATTAAAGATAGTTACTCTAAAAGGTAGCTTTAGAAACAACCTTTTCAATATAGGCAACACTGAATAATTGAAGAGGAAATTATGGATTAGACTTAAACTACAAGTTAATTCTGAACACAGAAGTCTTCAGTCTAAAAGGTAGAACTAGTGGGATTTTTTGTCTATGGCAAAGTGTTCTCACTTCTGAAAAAAGTAATGTTTTCTACGAGTAAGCAACAGGCATATGGCCTGTTGGATCAGGTTACGTCAGGTTATGTTGTGTTACCTGATATGACATGCCCTGCTGTGACCTGAGGCAATGTCATCTTGTGTTACCTTGGGAAGGAAATACTGTTCTTTATTTAACAAGTGAAGAGAAGGTTAATTATCTCTAGCCATGAGGAATTTCTGTGCTCTCTGTACGTAAAAGCAGTTAATGACAAGTAGTATGTTCTTTTGATTTTCTTTTGGCTAATTCTAGGAATTCTAAACCCCATATAAATCATGTCTTACTATTATTTAGTGGTTGGCATGTACTTTACAAATTTAATTTCATATATTCCAGAGTACACACTGAAAAGAAATTCCTGTAGTGTTACAAAAAGTTGTAGTACTTGGAGAGTGGATAGACAATAACACCTATTTGGTTATGGAAATGAGAAATTTTGCAAAAGGGATATTAAGTAATCTTCTTAGATGGAAATGCTTAGTGTTGGAAGTCTAACTATATACATTTTTATGCATAAACTGGTAATTATTACTCTTCTACAGTTCTTATAAGGCTCTTGCTTAAATAGTACATTATGAAAATGAGCTACTGTCTGGGTGCATTCCTCCCATTGTGGGGTTCCATTTCCGAAGGCTTGAGGTGGATAGGGAAGGCGTTACTCCAGCTCCAGGGGTTTCTTCAGGGTCCTGGACGCATGGAGGGGTTAGGTGCTCACCCCTCCCCCCACCCACGTGCTCCCATGGCAGCCGGAGAGAGACAGCACACGGGACTTGGAGAGGAGGTGAGAGAGAGAGTTTATTGTGGTTAGGGGTTTATAAAGCTCTTGGGAGGGTCAAAAGGGACCATGTAAGGTAAGGGGTCTTACAAAACACCAATCAGGCAGGGAACAGCCAAATAAGGAAGGGGTTAACAAGAGACCAATGAGAAGACTTCTTGATATCTTCTCAGGACATTCCTGAGACAGATAAGAACTGGCCGTGGGGGATTTTGGGAAGAAGAAACATGAGTTAGCAGAGACCACAAAAAAGCCATTTTAAAACATGCTTAAACCACAGTTTTCCCATATAATGCAGGTTTACTGCTACACTACTGCAACTGCAAAGTATGATAAAACTGAGTCTATAGTGTCACCCTACCCCTGACTCTATCAGGATAAGTACTTTCAATAAGTAAGTCTTGAGTTATTGCATTGTGGGATACTATCAAAGGAACACATTGTAGTACTTGGTCATTCAGTGTAATGATCTTTTATATTATCTCCTATTGATACATTTGGCATGGAAATTCACTTTTAAAAAATTTACACAAAGAAAATGAACACTATTACACAGGTACAGCTATCTACTTATTTTACAGTAAATTACTGGTGTGTGGTACAGAATGTAACCTTTTGGTTATATTCTGCAGTAAAAGGAATGGGTTAGAGAGGTTTTTATGCAAATTAGTAATGCTCTGTGTTGGAAGCCTAATTGTATTTCTTATTGTTGGACAAGTCAATACTGCTTTATGCACATTTTATAAGCTTCTTGCTAAAATTGTATATGAAAGGGATTAGTTTCCATAGATGAAAAGCATAATCTTAACAATGAGGCCACGTAAGCAGAATGGTTGAAGTACTGATAAAGGATTTGTTAGCTCCAACACACAATAAGTCTTATTAGGGTTATTAGTCACCACTATTTGACCCACTATAGTTCATTGTACAAGTCACATGTACTAAATGATGGAATGAACATCAGTTACTGTATTCTGTTCATATACAATAAATAGAAATATGTGAAGTACCTTGCTGTAAATCATAAACAACATAAATTAATTTTTCTTTAGTCATTTTTGAATGGGGATAGCAAAAAAAAATCATTTAAAAATGAGCTGTTTTATAAAAATTACTAAGTAGCACATCTTGAAGGAGGCTGGAAGAGAAGGTCAAAGTTCAAGTTTTTCTTGCCGTCTCACTTGATCTAAATCTTCCCACATGCTCAGCAGTGCTCATTACCACAAATAAAATTCAGATGTTGAAGAACAAGCGTTCAGTTCATCATAGGAAAATCTGAAGAAAATTATCTTCAAAATTGAGGTTTCACATTAGAAAAAAATGTCAGTTGTGTGTTTTCTTGGACAATGCTTCCTTTTTTAACTAAAACCGATACAAACCTTTTTTTTTTCTTTTCTATAGTTGCAACAGGAGTGGTGACAGAGGTAGTGATGAAAAATAGAGGTACAGAAGTCAACTTTTAACTAAGAGCTTCCAAGGAAAAAGAAGCCAGTGTTATAAAACAAAAAATTAGAGAGGTTAAAAAAAAAGGATACTTAGCAAGATCTTTTTCATTTCCCAGCTTTAAAGAATTCATTGAAATATATCAGAATGACTGAATGATGATAGCATAAAAATAGAGACCAGTGCAAAGCACAACTACAAATCTGATGAGGCTTGTTTGGTCTTCAGTTATGTAATTTTTCTTCTCCACATGCTGGATCATGGATTACCAATGGGAGGGTGAATAGATTCTTAAACCTTATCCACTCCACCAAAGCCATGCCTAAAAAAACGTATTCTTATATTAACATTTCTAGTAAATCCAAAATACAGATTATATACATGGTCCTAACTCTGCAATGCTTTTGTTCACTTCTACTCTTCTCTGTGTAACCTTGTGCTGGAGAAAGTCTTAGCTGCCGATATCTAGAATACTGTTTGGACGGGCTTTCCTTTAAATCTCTCTGAGCACTGCACTGTGTTCATTATGTCTGTCAGGCATATATTTCACACATTTTAGTCACTCCTTTTAGACCACAAGAGCATCTGTCCTATTTCTAGGGGTCATTTGCAGGGTCATAAGTAATATACCTGCACATTTGGCCTTTCCTTGTCTTTTGGAAAGAGTCCCATCTATGAGCCTCTACTCCAAACTGCTTATTAGTTTGCCTGGTCTAAAGAGGTACTGTAGGTAGACAGGCATCCTTCTATCCTGTGCTGTCTTTCTTATTTTCTCATGCTAGCCTTTCCTTTCTTTTCAAAATTGTATCTATTTATTAATTTATTTATTTACTATTTTTACTTTGTGGCTTGTTTCAGATCTTGTTCTAGATTTCCAAAGAAAACCTACTTTTCTCTGAGTCTGAACAGACTTGCACTCACACATTCCCAGTGCTACTGAAAATGGAAGGCATCCAGCAATTATTTGTGATAATAAAACTTACAGTTCAAGACTCAAGCATTTCAGAGGAGCAATTGCAGTACGTTGTGTGATATGACATTTTGACAAACCAGAATATAAGATGATATCAAATTGTCAGAGAAATTGAAGACATTCTCCACTCTTTTTAAAAATATAGATAAACCAGTCAGGAAGGTAGGTATTTATGGGAATGAGACAGAGGAGGACAAAAGAGAAGATCAGTGGAGCATACTTAAGCCCTATACCTCTTCCTTATAGTGCAAACAATATTTGTTTTATCTAACTTTAGCAATTTAAAAGGTAGGCATCCAGGTTAAGAAAATGAACCAAGTTTCCCCCAGAGTCAATGACAAGAGTTAGGATGTTCCAGAGCTAACTTTTTAGGTATTGAAGCTTGAATCATTGTTTCAGTTTTTTAAAGCATGCTAAATTTTATGGATCTTGAAATAGTGTCCAAGAGTCCCATAGCAGTGTTTAACTTGGCTCAGTTTTTAGTGTTCAATATTTCATTTGTTTATCTGTAGGTTTTTTTATAGATACGGCATACTAGCAATAATTATATTATTTATTCTTGCTGTGATTAGGTGGAGTAATTAAGCCTTTTGCTCATATTTTGTTTATAGACAAATGTTGTTTTCCATGGTTTTGTTTTGCTTTCTTCTGATTCTCACAGCAGCTTTTAGTTAAAAGTTACATATTCAAAAAGGATTTGCATCTAAAACTAGCTTATTTTTCTGATTATAGAGAAAGAAAGTTTTATAGGACAAAATGACTGCTGGTCTCTAAATTCTTCATCTTGTGAATGCACAGAACTTATCAAACAACAGACAGATTTGGGAGGAAGAAGCCTCCCATTACAAAGCATACTATTGACCACAAGGCAGAGAAACAACTAGGAAGCTAGCAGGTTCCTCCACTCTTGTTATATCTGTACACATTCACAGTCTCCAGAGATGGTGATGTGAGGTCTTCCTTTGGTCCTCTTCCCTTACACAATTTAAAAAGACCTGCTTTGATGGCTTGCCTTTAGTGAAAGGTCAGTGATTGTGTCCTTGTTTGACATAATTGATAGTGTAGTTAATTAGAATTATACTGTACTTAAAATAGCCTGTGCTTCTAAGATCTGTAGTGGAAGAGTTACCTCCTGCAGAGTTTCTGAGATCTAAAGAAGGGCAGCTTCCTCAAGCACTGTTTACAAGCTCCTTTAGCATGATTGTAGCATCTACAATCTGTAGCAGAAAGACTCCCTCCTGTGGAAGTAATAATATCCACAGAAGAAATACTGTGGATTTCCAGAATCCTCATTTACCTATAATAATTTAATATGGTTACAACCATCTTTAGGTGTGAAGCCATTAAGTTCCATCACATATGTTTCAGCTCTACAAATATTGGCCCATGATGTCACTGTGTTACTTCACTTTTAAGATGGTATAGCTTTTATGACTTCGGGAGTAACACCTAAAACCTCAACATTTGATCAAGTCTGCTTAATGCACATACCAAGTAATATATTTAAATACTCCTCAGTATTCTAAGCAGGAAAAACAGGAGTATTCCTGAGACAATACTTTTTAAGTAACCACCGTTAAAAAAGTCCTGCTATTAACTTTAAAAAGATCTGGCTAGATTCCTTTACATCATAAAACATATTGATATTATTAGAAAAATGACAAATTCACATATAGACTATGTTAGCTCCCATAGACCCACACCATCTTTGTTAAAATTGCTTGCAAAACCAAATATTTAGTGTATAAAATGTTTAATAAATGCCTTATCTATTCCCAAACCTCCAAACCAAAGTGGTTTTGGAAGAGTGGTATTCAGAGAATGTGTCTGATTTGCCAAAATTAGAGGAGATGACTTGTCAATTAATTTTATTTTTTGTTTTAATACATAACGGAAAACAAATAAAACATCACCCAAAGACAGCCACTTCTATAGCATAGCCTTTTTTTGTTTATGTCTTCTATGAAAGGAATAAAGATTTTACATTATGTTGGTATAAACTGTGGCTGACAGGAAAATAACTTAGATCCTTTCCTTTAAGGATAACAGACTTTAAAATAAAATTACCGTATCTTCTGGTATGTATAAAATTCATTACTAGCTATTGTAGTTTCAATGCCATCTTAGCCTCAGAATCATGTATATTCATGCATAAAATGTATTAATTTAGGAATGAAAAAAAATACAGTTGAAAGCAGAGTCTTTTTTCAGTTCCTTCCTTCTGAGCAGGCTACTTACTTAACCCAGTACAAAAAGCTAGTGTGAGTTTCATTGTCTTGATTTAAAAAAAAACCAGTTAATCAAAGAATAATGGATAGGATGTCTTCATCTGACAACATCTGTTGATCTTAAACAGGAGAATAGCCAGTGTGACAGTGAAGGTGTTCTTTACTTTTTTTTCCCAAGCTGAAAAAATGGGGCATAGAGCTGTACAACCCATAGCAATGTGCATGTCTTTATACGATGTTGTTCACCAGAGACTTGTCAACAGACTGAGCCATATTGGTTCTGGCAGTCTTTCTACTGGGACAATATTTGCCTTGAAGTACTATCTTTTCTCTTTTTCAATGTCAGCCTGAAGGCTCTTAGACAGCATATGTTCATTTCATGTCTTAGAGATATTGCTTCTGGTATTGCAAATGCATTACCACATTGAGCTTTTTTTGTAAAACAGATGGTACATATTAAGGTCTCCATTTCTTAGACAATTTCTGCAACAATTGTTCTGCATTTTTCACATTGACAAAAACATCATCAGCATCATGCAGTGAGGCACTAGATTATGTCAGAATGGTAAATGAAAGCCCACAACAGAAAGAGTTATAAAGGTGAATCAGTTCCCTTAGAGAAATGAGGAAGGGTGTTAGTCGTATTTGGTAGGTATTCAGTTAAAACTTAATGCCCCAATCCTGCAAAGTGATTTGTTTGGGTGTAATTTAGCTTGCAAGGAGTGTTGCTGATATGCAGGAGTCACGTTTGGAATAGATGTTATCTTTTCTAAGCCTGGGTCCTTAGACATGGTGAAGAACACAAAGATTTGAGCACAAGGTGGACACAAGGAATGAGCCAAAGTGGTCACTGAAGGATTATGAGAATCACAGTGGAGGTTCACAGGCCAGCAGTACAGAACAGTACAGAACAGTACAGAACTGGGCCAATTTAGAAGACCGTCTAGGACAGGCTGTCAAAAATCTGGGTGCGCAGTGAACAGGCAATGGACAAGAAGGAAATTAGTCACATTCTCCTGGAGAAAGTGTAGAAGATACTCTCTGGCAAGGTGAAGGTGCCTTTAGGCAAAACTAGAGAGATTGGTCCAGTCGCAACTGCAGTAGAAAATAAAGGGAATGGTAAATTGGCATCAGTAGCTTACTTTTGGGGTATTGTGTCTTTATCCATCACTGCAGCATCAGCCTTGTTGAGAAGACACTATCTTAGTGACTTAAATGTAAACTGGATTTCTTTGTTCTCATTTCAAGCATCAGATCAAATATGGAATAGTGGAAAGTGGGACTTGTGTAAAAATAACATTCGGGGTTAGAAGTGAGGTTAGTTGGCACAACTGAATGTCAAGACATACTCAGAAAGGTCTGAATTTGCCCTATAGTCATTATTTCTTCTGCTAGGAGGATTGCTGAAAATAAAAGACTGCTTTACCATGCTCCTACCCTATAAAGAATAAGAATATTGGTTCTTCACATAAACAGATTACCTTTGGATGAAACCTACATGACTTTCTTCTGAGTGTGAGATTTGAAGAACATCAGATCAAATGAAAGAGGTGGAAAGCAACATCTGACCAACAGATTCTACTGAGAAATTAGTGTGGCTGGTGTGTAATGCAAGGGTTGTGTACACCTGTACATACCTTGAGGAAATAACCAAAGTTTCAGAAGTGGTTCGTCCCCTCCATTCAGTTTGAAAATGCAGTTTATTTTAAGAACTCAGGACAAAGTCATGTCATAGCATGTCAAGACAAAAGAGTCTTACAAACCACAATGCTGTTTTGGACATTACTTTTTACAGGAACAACAGGTCAACCTGAAATGCCACAGATGACGAGTACCATTTTTTGAGAGATAGTGCTGTTCTGAGGCTGTGTTTGCTGACAATCAGTAATGTCTATGAATAATTCAGAATGCCAGAGTCTAGGCAAGTATGTTTTGCATTTACTTCTATGAAGTGATAGCATTAGCTGTGACTTGTAAAAAATTCTACATGAGTTTAGGCTAGTATTTCCAGTGTTCCTTTGAACTGTCAAACTAATTTGTCTTGGGACATTGTCTTGACCATTTTCTTTATTGCATCAACAACTCCTTTCCTCCTAGTTTGTTTTTCCTATGCCCCTCCAGTCATCATATCTTTCTTCCTGTGTTGCACTTCTACCAGTCAAAGAGAAATGATTTTGAACTTGTTATTTTATCATTGTAAAATTTTTACCATCACATGTTAATAGAGCATTAAACTCATCATTTTTAATCAAAACGCTCCAAATATAAAGTGTAGTTAAGTCTTAAAAAGAAGATGGACAAACTCAAATGACAGCATATTGTATTAAATGAATAAACAAATAAAAGATTTCAAGGCATAGTTAAAACCCCCCTATTTTTCTAAGAGGCCAATTTATATGACTGTATGCATGATCATAATCTACTTTTGCAGAAATAAGAACTTGTGCTTTCTGTGTTGGTGAGAACAGCTTAGTCCAGTGAAGGAGGGAGTAAGCTGTATGACATTTTGCCTCTTCGTTCCCTTGGGATTCCTTTCTTCCTAAATAGGTAGGGTCAAATTTTTTACCTTTTCCATATATTGTCAGACTGAATGACTTGCACAATCCAGTGTCAAAGGCATTTGGAAACTATTAATTATTCTAGTGGCCCAAATTGAAATAGCTTAAAATTGCCTGATTTTAAAAGGTATCTTATATCACCAAGTATTCTGAAGATTTTTAGTTAATCTTTTCCTTGAAGACTTGTCAAAAATTCTATCCACAGACTTAAAAAACACACCTTCAAATTCTTCTGAGTGTGATCTGACTAAAGATCATAAATGTATATTCCTGAATCTAGAGAGTCTGAAACAGGAGCTCTGATGCTCCCTAGTAATTGCACAGGGATCTAGGTAGCAGCATTAAGCTCTAGCAAGAAGTTTGAAAAGACATATCTTCTTGCAAAGCAAGAGAAGCGTATCTTCTTGCAAGGTGGCATGGACTCTAACAAACTGCTGAACAAATAAAAATATTTCAATTGCCAAAAAAAGAGTGTTATTCACACCAAAGTATAAGCACAAAGAACAAAATCAAGACACACATCCACATTATCAGGTAGTAGATTTTGACATTTAATATAGGGTTTGCAAGGATTTTCAGTTTACTAGGACAGATGAATTTTCCTGAACTCATTGTGTTCCAAATTAATGATGGCACCTTGTTTTCCTAGTTCTTATGCCCATTAGGGAAATGCATAATTCATTCTAAAGATGTGCATGGATTGAGGTACTTGTGTTTGTGATCAGCTTTTACAAACAGGAAAGAAATGTCCACTTTATGTAAACAGCTACTGAAGCATATATTTAGTTCTTTGCATTTAATTTTAGCCTTGTTGATTCACTTTGTTATTCCACAGTTTTACAGATACTGAGGAAAAGCTATACAGAAGATTTAATATTCAACATGAAGGGCAATGTACATATTTTTGAGTGGAAAAATAATAATTAATTTTAATAATGACTCTCTACATCCAGATAAGTAAGAGAAAAAACATCTCTGATGTTAGTGGAAATCTCACAAACAGCAATTTAAGGTCTGTGTTCAATGGTTAAATTAACAAGCAAGCCATTCTAGCAAATTTCCAGTTTTCACAAACTAAAGGTATTTTACTGATAAATCCTTTTTCTTTCAGCAATTCAGTGTATGCAGTGTGTACATATTTTCTGATAATATTTTATAAAATTTATTTTTCTTTCCTTGTGCTTTAGCTAAACATGGGCATGAAGTGAATTCTTGTGAAAAGAAAACAAAGGATATATTTTTTGAAACCAAAAGAAATTCCTTACATATCACTTGGCCCTGTGAGCAGAAGGTGTGAAGGAAGGGGCTGAAATGCTAGACACATCAAATACTTTAAAAACCAGCACTTGGTTGTCTAAAAAATAGACTGTCAGCTGAAATGTTTCAATGTGAGAGAGACAGAGAAGGAGAGGCTCAAAGGTGTTTAAGAGGGCTGCTGGTGAGGCTTGTAACAGGAGCAGTAATAGTGAGAAATTCATTGGTGCTGATGATGGGGAGGGCAGTATCAGAGATGATTGAGCCGCTGAAGGTGCTGGCACTGGAGCTGCAAACGGTGACACTGGTGGTTGTGGGAGGGGTGGAGGTGACAGCTTTGTTAGCAGCCATGTGTCTGATGAAGAAGAGAATCTTTCTTTCAGAGTGCACCCTTCACCTTCACGTTAAAAATAGCACTTGGTAAGCTATTTATGGGGATTTCGGGGATTCTAGTTCTCCTTTGCCATATGGGTGGCTGCTGACATCAGATCTGGCATTTCCTTTCTGAACTGCAACATTGCAAAGCAAATGAGATGGTCTGGATTTCACCGTGCGATTTTCACAGGAGACATCCCCTTTATTTCATTTGTGATGGAACTTTTTCAGAAAATAAGAATACCTAAATTGGACACACCTATAGTACAGAGAAAGGAGCAAGATATGAGTTTTGAATAAGATACTGGATGTTACAGACTGCTTCAGTGTTAATTCAAAGTTGGCAGTGCTCAGATAAAGAAGTGTTCTTCAAGAAAGCCTCCTTTCCCCTTCCTTTCCCTTTC
>NW_020897719.1:8395460-8442960 GCF_003984885.1 Neopelma chrysocephalum
CCCTTTCCCTTTCCCTTTCCCTTTCCCTTTCCCTTTCCCTTTCCCTTCCCTTCCCCTTCCCTTCCCCTTCCTTTCCCTTCCCATTCCTTTCCCTTCCCTAATCTACAGCAAAGCAAATAAAAAAATCTGGTGACTAGAGTTTTGGGTTTTGTGGATATTTTTGTGGTGTTGAGGGTTTTTTTCATCATTATTGTTATGTGCAATTATTATAGTGTATTAATAAACACCTAAACTTGACAGAAATTTGCTGTGGTGACACAGGTTCATTCCAGTTTATGAAACATTGCAATTCACTTCAGATCTTTTGCTCAACTTTTCTGCTGCTGTAATAGCAGTGGATGTTGAGGAATATTTTGTTTAGTCACTAATAGGTTTCTTTTTTTCCTATATCACACAATTTCTTTGAAAAATGAGACAAAGTACTATGTCTTTAGGACATTTTCCAGAACATTATAAAAGCTAAATCCCAGAGTTATTGCTTTAGGGATAAATATTGGTAATGTATTTCCAACAGTGTCAAATTAGAATACCATTCCATTTGTTAACAAGTATTGTTTAACTCTGTACTTTTTCTATAGTTTTAAATGTGGTTTTGAAAAAATAACCAAAGCAAAACTAGGTAGCAAACCTATAAATGTTCTTTATATTGGCGTTCCTAATATTGTCACCTTTCATTACACAAATAAATAAATGAAAAGTACTAGTATGCTGTGTATTTTAAAACACAGATGTGAGGACTTCCCCCAGTAATTTTCTTTCAAACAGCTTTTACATTTCACAAGCAGCGCTCCAATATATACATGTGTGTGACACCACAGTTTCGAGAGCTGCAGTGAATGGCACCATTTCAGAAGCTTGTTGGCAAACAAAAGTCTGGAGATATTTATAGTTAGTAGCATTCCAGGCTCTGAATAAATAGTTGACTCGTCTTTTCAACTCCTGGCTAAATAATAAATGTTAAGATTGCTTCCACTGGGGCACAGGTATTCATAGCAGGCACATATCTTTGTCTTGCTTCAATTCTCTGCAGAGTCCAAAGAGCTGTTGTGAATTCTTGTATGAATTTATAGCCTTTCTGCTTAGACCTCAGGTTGGCTCAGGACTCAAAGCCAACAGAACATGGAATCAGCAAGTCACCTTATTTTCAACAAAAACATTTTTTTCCTTTTAATTTACTAACACAGTCACCAAGTATTTCAACTTTTGGAAATTTCTGAGCTCTTTGTAGCAGTGTTTCTCTAGCCTGCTCCCCAGAAGTATATGGATATGCAGTATATTTGGAATATTCATGGGGTTTATCCAACTGCTCTTCTTTTTTTCTCTTTTTTTTTTCCTCTTTGATCAATGTTGTATGATACAGGTTGCAAATGGGGGTTTTTGAACCAAAATGGAGGGTGATGTTTGAGGGCATTGTGTTCACTGATATGTAACAAGTCCCAGCGTGTGCAGTGTGTGTTTCCAAAATTTGTAAGATTACTCAAGATTTCTGGGGTACATAGCAGTTTTCTAAGCTATCATTACTGAAAGTTCAGCCAAGTTTGTCTAAGGTGGGTTCTTTTTCCTTTGCATCAATGGTTTAGCTATCTGAATGCAAATCACTAAACCATGTGGACTGAAACGAGGGTCTGACATACTGTATATTATCTGGCACTGTAAATCTTGCCTACCCAACAGCAGCCAGGATTGCAGCTAAATGAGAAGTGTTGGTTTATGATCCCTTTCCCCTGTAGACTAAAAAACCCACAAAACCCAACCAGAGCAACAAGAAGGATGGGACTTTTGGGAGGACGGATTTGTGAGGGAGATTTGTTTATGTCCATTTCATGACACCACAAGGTAGGTGCCAAAAAGAAGACAAGAAAATAAAAGGTTGCTTTCTGCTTTCTGATTTCTATTTGCAAACAGGTTCTGTGAACGCTAATCTCTTGCAGCTCACCTTCTTTTAGACCTCTGAAGTGATGCCTACTCCAGCTGGTCACAGGTGGTGCTCACACTCATGAAGTACCTTACTGCATTCTGTGGTGAAACTGCTGACACAACAATTGTAATACTGTGCCTTCTGGCTACCAAAGTCTCACCCACAGCTCTTCCCTTTTGGCTCATCTGACTTCTTGTGGTGAATAGAATGAAAATGGTGGAAAGGGAAATAGAAAATTAAAAAAAATACAACAATGAAAAACACAAGATAGAAAAAATATTGTTTTTCAGAAAAAGTAAGGTCAAGGAAAAGATAGTTTACGGATACCTGACATTGTCTTTTTGAATTTAATGCCTTCTGTGGAACATGAGGGAGAGCATAGGCAAAAAAAAAAAAAAGAAAAAATGATAGGGACATCCTCAATGTATCAGGAAGTCAACTGATGAAAAGGAAAGATGAGTTTCAACCATGTGTGGTTAAGTAGGTTTCCTGCTTTATTACTTCTGTAGAATTTGGGTCTGCACTTTTTTCAGTCTTTGCCGATTGACTTTTTAATCACCTCATGATGAATTTAGAACAAATAACCAGCAGTACCCAAAGTATTTGTACAATCAAGAGTGAATAACAGTATATCCCACTTTGTTCAAGCTTCCTATACTGCTTCAAATTCTTCCTAACAGTTTTGCCTGCCTGGTGGTACCCACACCTCTGCTTAATTGTTGCTTCTCATCTGTTCCTTCAGACTGCAGACCCCAACATGTTGAAGTGTCCTGTTTTTCTCAGGAAAGTTCAGTACGATGAATACCAATTTCATACAGCCAATTCAGAACATTTCTGAGCAAACTACCTAAAAATCCTCATGTAAACATTGTATAAGTTATTAATTAATAGATCCCTAAGATTCATATCCTCCCTCTGCATGTAAAAAAAATTGCACAGTGTGTGTCTGAGAGGTGGGGGGAGCACAGATGAGGAGGTCCCTCTCAGAAGATCTGCAGCTTTTAAGCTATTTCCAAGCTGTCACATGGGCCCTTTTGACAGAAAGGTCGGCATCGTACTGTGATGGTTGGGGGTGTTGCCAACAGCTCTCATAGAAGAGGTCTTAGAAACAACAGGGCTCCTGTCTGCAGATCTTTGCCCATATATGTCTGAAGCATCAACTAAGCAAAGTTTATCACAGTTGGTTTACAGAGTGTTTCCAGATTCTATTCACAGAAGTAGAGTTTCTGATATATTTCAAAAAGTGTAACTCCTTGGGAGAAGTATAATGCCCTGGACCAGGTCTCTCAGCAGAATTGTATTCTTTGTATTCAGAAATGCAAGTCCCTACCTATCCTCTGCACAGACTTCAGGTCTACCTTTATCCACTCTTTCTTAACATCAATTCAGTCATGAACAGGCCTGCAGAAAACTGGAAAGTTACCGAACACAAAGGAAAAGAGGCCAATTACAAGTGACCTGGGGGAAGCAAAGAACGTGTACATCTGAAGGGTTATGGTGAAACGGCTGGCATGAGTCAAAGGTAATTTTGTACTCAAACCCTAAAAGCTTCTGTCAAATGGAAAAAAATATGCATAGTGGATTTTAACCAAACAGACACACCTAATTCATTAGTGTGTGCACGTATTTATTTTTATCTTATTCAACTGCAGGAGAGATGAAGCTGAGATTAGAAGGTTTGCTGGGTGTGAATCTGGTTCAGAAGTCTTTCAGTTAGGACCTACAACTTAAAATGTACCTGTGAAAGAAAGCCTTCAAGTTTTACATCATTATATACAGTTGCTACACTGGAATTTGGAAGGAAAAAAGCAAAAAAAAGAAGTGGTAGCTCTAAGCAAAAAAATTTTAAAATACATTGCACCATCTACCAAGGCATATTTTCAAAGCATTATTAGTGAAAATCAAAGCATATATAAGCCAAATCTGGCCAGTCAATGATTACTGATTTTTCAGTCTCATTTAGAACATTAGAACTTCTAATATTTTCAGAAATTCACATATACGTGTTCAAAGTTCTATTCAAAAACATATATTATGTATTATTGTCACACCATTTTGTAGTTCTTTCTGGTATGAAAGAGAATCAGACTGTTATTGAGCCTTTGAAAGCCAATAGATTATTGGATCAGTGACAGTATTACAGTGAACCAATGATTACTGTGACACGACTTCCTCACATGACTTTCCTACATTTGCGAAGTAATCTCAGGTGGCCAGGCCACCTCGGCATCTAGTGTCAGGTTTTCTAACGATCTGCTTTCCTACCACCAGAGAGGGAGGTATTTTGTAAGCTGTGGTCCCTTTGTTCAACACTTTCTGCTTCATGTCAGGTATCTCAGAGGGTGGGCTCTGCACTCATAACTTCAAGGGAGCCATGCTAACTTTGAAAGTCTCGATGAATGTGTGTCAGTATTATAAAAGGTAGTTTCTCCTTGCTTCTGAGGGTCCTATTGGTTCTGCTATATTCCATTTTGCAATTGAGAAGATACTACTGGGATTCCTTTCCTCCTGGCATGACTGTATGGATTAATGAATAAAGTGGGGTTCAAGATCAAAGTCTGATTCGGAAGTTTATTTGCTTTCATGTTGGATGGCAGACAATCAAAATGAGCTAGCGTTTGGAGATTTGGCTCTGGATTTAGCCAGACCTGAGCCTGGCCTCTGCAACAACTTCTTCCACTGCAGTATTCCTAACACAGGTCAAGCAACACTTTGTCCTTCACTGAACTGTGCTCTGCTGGCAGCTAGTCACCACTGATTAGAGCATGAGGCAACTGCAACTCCAGTTCTCTGTGAAACCAGCAGGGAAGAAAAGAAAGGTCCATACCCAAACCCAGAGGGACCTGATCAACTTCTCACTGGAGGAAATGGGGAAGTGGTTAGACAATACTTCCTAACTTCCTAGACAAACACCTCAGGCAGCTGTGGATCTGTTTTCTCACAATTACTGCCAACTCCATGCAGGTAACTTCACAGGTTGCTCTTAGTATTAGAAAAAGTCCATCTTGGAGTCATCATGCAATTTCCAAAGCAGTTTACTAGTATTGTTAATCTGGACTACTAGCATCCACCTGAATACAAGAGTAAACTGTTTGATAGGTTTTCAAGCTTCCCTAAGAAATCCAGCTGCAATAAACACTCTCAGCATTCATTAAGCCACCCTTTTGAAGGAAAAGTGCTAAAGAGAACAGCTGCTGTCAGGCAAAGTCAAATGACCATTGGCTATAGCCAGAGCAACTAGTTTCATGGAAAAGATGATACGGTCTGTGGAACCTTAGAAAACTTACAAATCACACAATCATGGAGTCACACACAAATCTGTAGCATTCTGAGATTAAGCCAGCTGTTTTACACTGTACAGAGCTATGGTTTCTGGCTGCATGGGTATTTTGTTCGTTCATTCCCTTTCATTGAATAGTAACATGATATATGGCAGTATCAGGATACTTGTTTTGATCTTGAGATGGTGAAAAATATAAATTATATTGGCCATCACTACCCACTGAGTGCCCAGATAATCAATGGAGATAGATTAGATTCTCCTGAGAGTGATTTAGAGTGGGAAACTATTTTTAGATGCTCTGACTCCTCAGTGGAGCTTGTCTACCAACACTGAGTATGGAGTCTATGAAGATTAGTCCTTGTAAAAAAAACCTCAGCTCTTGTGCATTCTCATGCTTCCAGGTAGGTTTTTTTGCAATAATGAGATTCAAAGGGAAGAACAGAAAGGGTACTCAGTGAAGAACTTGAGCAAAAGTGCAAATTGGACAAACTCCACACACTTCCACATTCTAAGCATGCTTTCACTGATAGATGATCATCATAAATACTTGTTCTTCCCCTTTGAGCATACAGGCGTGTAACACAGGCAGAAGAACAGATTCCATTCTAAAGTCAATTTGTACACGTGCAAAGTATTCCTTCCACAAGGTACAAGGCAGACAAAGATGCCCAGAATTTAATATTTTAATAGTAGATATGAGATTACTTTATTACATCTCTCTCTATCCCTCTTCCATTACCCCACTCAGAATAGATATTCATGATGAGTCACTGAAAACTTATTTCAAGGACTGACAAACACCTACTTATCTCTGGGTCTTTAATATTATTTGATTTTTTCTTTTTCTTCAGCAGAAAGACAATTGTCTTCTCCTTTGGAAAAATGTGATAGTCATCCTCTGATTGGTAGGAAGAGGAGACATTCAGTGAACTGCTCTTTCACAGTATGACAATGTAGTATTATTTTCTTATGCTGGTCAGACAGAGTGATTTTCACATGGACAGGGCACCTTTTATATTGACCCATCATGTATATAGACAGTACTTTTATAGCTGCATTAAGCAAACCTACATTTAAATGCACAGTATTCTGTATGAAATTAATTTTTTTTTGTAGTCTCTATTCACACAAGCCTGTTGGCTAATTTAATATAAACTGAAGGGACTAAAAATGACTGATAATTGTAGGGGTAAAACGTACCCCTAAAGAAAAGAACTTTCATAGGTGAAGGTTAGGATCCTATATCCAGTTGTGTTGTCCAAATTGGAATTAGTTTAATAACGTGTAAACTGTGCTAGAAAAATGTAATTGTCCTGCATTACAAGGGTACTCCTTTAACTGCACAGTTTATTCAAATGTATAATCTAAATAATTGAGTACCTATGCATATAATAGAACATTGCTTCATATGCAAACATTATTAAATAGACAGTTATATCCAAACAGATGGATAAAAAAGATGCCTGAATATAATTGGTTTGCTTTTGATTATTCCACAGATACAAATTTACTTAAACAATAAGTCTAGACAAGGTAGGGTTTATTGTCAGACAAAATTCAGTTTGGTGGAGTGAAGCTGAGGGATTTATGAGGCACTTAAGGGGACTATTTTTTAATCTACTTCTCACCTTGTTGTTTAATAAGGGTAATATGAGAAAGGAAGCAGACTTATGACTTCTGACCCACAATTTATTTATTGCTTTGAAGGGGATACAAAAAATGTTATCAGTCTGTATAATAAAGTTACGTCATAAAAGTGCGCATGTGGATACAAATATCTACATGACTGAATTGTAAAAATTTAACAAAAAAATTTGAGATTGGAAAACAGTAATAGGGCAACTCTTTAAGATAGCTGAGTTTCAAAAGCTTTGGGTACCTTGAAAGTATCAGACTACTTGAAAGCGTCAGACTCTTCAATTGTTATTAGGTTCAATTGTGGCATTTCTCTGGTAACTTCACACTTGCAGAAAAGCCCAATTGAAGTCAGTAGCACTCTGTGGGAGCATAGGAGAAAGTCTGTGCCACAAGTAGCATTCAAATGGTTATAAGAATCTGCACTTACAAATGGACCTCTTGATATCCATCTCTGAAGACTGTGACTGTGTAAGTTCATGGACCATACTAAATTCTGGACAAGTTTCTTAAACAAAGCTTTAGGAGAAGCCTCAGATCAGGCAAATAAGAAGTACATAAAAAGACCGCAGTGAAATTTCTGCTCTACAATATTTTACTGTTTCAGATTTATGCTGTGTATGAATACACCTGTGGAATTACTACATACATATGTGTATACATAAGTATAATATATATATGTGTATATTATAAATGGATATCATACATATACTCAACACAGTTATCTAAAAGACAAGGAAAAATAAAGAGCTTTTGCTTAAATCTGATCTTCTGAGACACTGAACTTTACTGGTGTCAGAACAGGTTGACTATTAATCCCCAAATGATTGGTCACTGTTGTATCTAGAAGTCATCTTGAGACAGAATTTAGGCTGCTTTCACTGGTGCCTAATTTACCCATTACTAATGTAATGTTTTAGTTCAAGTGAGAATGAGCAATTCAGACTACTTTGCATGTAGGGCTATTATATTCTTGTTCCCTAAAGTGAAAGGAGGAAAGTAATGCCAGTGCCTAATTTAGGCACCTATGCTATGTGATTTGAATACAGCCTTTAATCACTTACAAATAATTTGCATTTATTGCCATTGTAGTCAAATGTCCAGATGATGTTCTGTTAATAACTCCTTTTGTATCTCCTATTGCGTATATAAAATTAAGTCAATAATAGCCTGTCTCAGTAAATCTATTTTTGACAAGTCGTCTTTCCTTTTTTTTCACCTTTATCTCCTTTCTTTTTTAATTCAGAAAAGCTCTAGGTCTGGGTTTTTTTTAAAAAAAAACTATTTCAGCAAATCGAAATAAAGCATTTCCACAGAATGCTGCCAACTTTGTAATAAGATTTAGTAGCTTTCTGGAGAGCTAGTTGCAGTTCTAATAATATTTTTTTTCAGTGTTCCACTTTAGAAAATGTCTTCTTTGTTACTGAAGTTGCCATATGTACATATGGACTTTTTTCTGAAAATATTCCAGGGATTTTATTACCATTAATCATTTCTGAGGGTGTATATAATTTATCTCACAAGCCATCAGAATTCCCAGAGGGTAAATTACTCTAGAGGTCTCTGTGCCCTCATACTGTATCAAATTGACCTGCTTCTTGTTTGCCATTTTTGTGTACTACATTGCTTATTTAACAAGAAACAGAATGATTGTGATTCTGAGAAGGTCCTTTGATAGTAGTTTTGACACTCTGCCTGAATAATGACCCTCATTATGGAGCCCATGACAGCCTCTGAAAGTACTGATTTATGAATACATCACAGGTTCACATTAGAGCTCCCTCTACTCACTCCTGATATAGGACTAGATAGAGATACAGCCTCTTGAAATACAGTGAAGATGAGATAATTACATGATTATGACCATTCAAATAATCTCTTTTTCTGATTTAACAGAGCACCGTCAGTTAATTTTGATTGTTCTCCCAAGTTATTAGAAGCCTTTGACAAAATGTTTGTTAGGAAAAACTATTTCATGTAGAGTTGCCAGCCATGTCTTAAAGGATAGTAAGGCAGAAGTTACACATAGTCTTTTTTTTGCTAGAAATGCTTTTCTATAGCAAACATTCATTAACAGTAGATATGATAATAGACTGTTAGCAGCAAGCTTAGCTAAGAGCTAGAAGTCTGTGTCCTTGCTAAAACAAATTATAAGACACTTTGTAAACACATTTTTGTGAGGATTCTTGTTGATTTATTGTTTCCTTCATAGCAGTTATTTAAATAAATGTAGCTAATTTAGTTCGTTTGCTGCACTGTATAATTTTGTTCTTTGTGTGGAGGGGTTATATGTAAAAGCCTGGAGGAATCACATCCCCATTAATCTTTTTACAAGTGCAATAAATAAATAAAGAGACATGGTTTCATTCTGCTAGTTAGGAGATTTTAAAAGGCAGTGCTAACAAACTGATTTCTCCCTGTTCTCATTGCTTTCCATGTCCTTCTCTTGAAGACACAGTAAATATTCTTACTTAATGGGGTAATAGTTATTGGTAGGAAAGTATGTACATGACTACTAAATCTATCCATGAAGATGTGTATTAGAATCCGCACCTAGAAATGTTTTTTCTCCCAAATGGTCATTCTTGGAATGTCTTTGTTCCCACCTACCCTGGAACATGAAGGTTGGTGTGGTGCTGAGGGTTGCCATGCTTGCACAGGACATCAGTGTGCCAGAGCAAAGAGTTTCCAGAAGTCTGAGTGAGTCTTTGCCACCTCAGGTGTAGAGTTAGGTATGAATAATTGAAACAAAGTCAGAGAGAGGTCCACCCGAGTATATGTCTGGGAAGAAGGGGTAGAAGCAGTGCAGCATGGATGTATGGTGTGTCATGTGGCAGATTGGTTGGCAAACGGAGGTGACCTCTCCTCTGTAATCTGAAACCCTGCCTGGGGTGGCACCTGATCATTTGCATATAGGGATGCTAAACCAGAACTTGAGGGGAGGAAGTGACTAATCTGAGTGTGCTGAATTGAAAATGCAGGCGAGACTAAGCTGCATTGATATTCTGAATTAACCCTAAAAATGTAGAGATTCAGTGGTGGTTAATGTATGGATGAGTATAAACATATATGCAGATAAAGAGGTTGACAGGTTTCTATGCTTGAACCTGAAATGGATGAGGCTACCTGAACCTGAGATGCCTTCAGCTTTCTGTTTTCTAGAAGAGCCAAAAATTGATTGGATCTGACAATTAGTCCATTGGATGATGTAGGAGCAGCATATTATGTCGTGAAACTGTTAACAGTGGTGTCATTTCCATCTGTATGTAGAGTACCTGATAAGTCTGCAGTAATCTCCTACTCTGATTTATTCTTTGTTCACTCTGTCTTTTTTATTCATGAGAAATTCTGGAAAAGGATATTTGCCTGGGAGATGCTTTTATAGTTAATTGCTAATTAAATAAAATTCAATTTTGATGTTCATCTGTGTCGTTTATGAAGTTTTATCATTATTTGAAAAACTATAATCAAGAAGAGCTAGAGGTTTTTTGTGACTGCCCATTTCAAGGCTGTCAAATTCACAATTATTTTTTGTAAACTTAGTCTGTTTTAAGGCATTGGTTTAATATATTGTTACCTGGTTGGCCTTGTTCAGAAAGCCTAGTGATTAAATATACTAAAATTTGTCTGGGAAAATACTTTTTTGTAAACTTTGAATATCGCCTTCAAAGATGGCAAAGATAATTTTTGACTTTCTTGCTTCCCTGCTTCGTAAAGCTTGTATGAGAGTATTGTAGTTCTATAAAAGTATTTCAGAGCATAACAAAACCTTCTAGACTTTAATAACTATACATGACTGATCTGTCCTCTCTGGCAAGGTTAACTGTTTCTCCCAAGGAGTTAAGTGGCATATAAACTATTGTTCACACCATTTGTGCTAACAGCCTAGCATGACCTCAAATACTGTAGTGGTCATACAAGGTATCCTGTACAATACATTTATCAACAAAGGTAAAAGGACCACAGGGGCAGTGCTGACTTTAAGTGTATTAGGGATCTATAAGGATAAATGCCTAACATCACTCCACAGCAAAAAGTAATTACTGAACCATTGTTTCTATACTGTTAGTATGTTTTCATAGTTCTTTAGAAATATAAGCTATTTAGGTTGACATCTGTACTGCATTATATTTTACACAATGCATCTAGCAATCATATAACTGAGATCATTGTATTTTTACAAGAAGTCATCAACAGAAATAAAGCACAGAAAGGTAACAGATTGAATTCAGTAGTTATATTTTTAGTAGATTTAAATTATCTAATTAACAATAGCTTGAGCAGCAAAATTTTAGGGTTTTATTTTAAAATCTCATGCCCCGTTTACAGTGTGTATAATCTTGCTTATTTATTCACACTTAATTTTTTTCCCGTCCATTAGCTTTTGGATGCAACTGACTCCCAGTCCTTGGACTTCCATCCACTTCATAGGCGATTGCCCTACCTGAAAAGAAGACAAAATCCACCCAAATAAAGAATCACTACCCTTGTACTTTTCAAGATAAGTGAACTCAGGACAGGAGGAAACAAATTTATCAAAATTCTCAGTTTAGAAATAGCATTCTGGAAGACTGTCTAAGGAAAGCCCTGGCAGAGGCATTTATGATTTGCAAGGTATTTGAAAGCAGCAATTATTTTTATAGTCTTGAATAATTAATAATTATCAGAACAATCACCGTCACATGGCAGAGATGCTTACAAAGGTCATAGTCCCACTTTCCTTACTTCAGGAAAATGTCTACTGAAACAGAAAAAAAAATAAGAAAAATTAAAAAAGGAAGCTTGCTAACAGAGTCAAGTTAATCTCTTCTCTTTTAAGTTTCTGGGAAATCAAAACAACTATTAATACATAAACCTGTTGCAGCAAGTCCAGAGGAGAGCCACAAAGACTCTCAGAGGGCTGGAGCACCTCTCCCATGAAGACAGGCTGAAAGAACTGGGATCGTCCAGCCTGGAGAAGAGAAGGCTCCACAGAGACCTTAGAGCACCTTCAAGTACCTAAAGGGATCCTCCAAGAAAGCTGGAGAGGGACTTTGTACAAGGGCATGTAGTAACAACACAAGGGGTAATGCTTTAAGGGATAAGACTTCATGAGGGTAAGCTTAGATTAGATATTGGGAAGAAGTTCTTTACTGTGAGGGTGGTAAGGCACTGGAACAGGTTACCCTGAGAAGTTGTAGATCCCATCCCTGGAAGTGTTCTAGGCAGGTAGGATAGGATTCTGAGCAACCTGCTCAGTGGAAGGTGTCCCTGCCTTTGGCAGGAGGGTTGGAACTAGACGATCTTTAAGATCTCTTCCAACCCAAACCATTCTATGAATTTTGATTAATTCTATTATTAATGGCTAAGAAAAATAGTTAAGGGTTTTTGCTATGAAATTTCCGTGAGGGACTAACACCACATTTCAGAGGGATGTGTGACAAGTTCCAAACAGACAATTACAACACAAGACCCTGAAGGGAAGCAGCAGTTGATTTTTGCACTGAAAGTCTTACATCGAGTTTTCTGTTCTTTGCAATGTTTTGTCTGTTGCAGTGCTGCTGTGGAGTGTTTTCTAATTCACCTAAATGATCTGATCTTGCACATCTCTAAAAATACCTCAAAAGTCCTATGTATCATTTTTTGAAAACTGTCATTTTATTTATTGGTTTTAAAAGTATGGCTTAATAATTTCACAGAGTTCCCCTCTTTCTACTGTTATATCACAGCTAAATAGACTTGCTGGTATTTCCTGGCTTAGATGCATATATACATGTATATATGCGTGTTTTTATATATATATATATACACATATATATGTGTATATATGCACAACATTTGTCCCATGTACCCATTTCCCTTCTTAACTGTGTAAAACAGATCTTTTCTCTCTCTCTGCACACAGAATCCCCTCTGTCTTCTCTCAAGATTCTGCAACATGTGTTAGCTGTGCCCTCCTGGGAATGGATACAGTGGGAACTATCAACTCCCTGCCAAAAAAGAAACAAAAATACTGCTAAATATTTCTGGTTGTTTTTTCATGCCAATGAAAACATTTTGATTTTACTACATGTATATCATAGCATTGACATCTGCCCTCAAGGTGAGGTGTCCTTTTGTTGCGCTTCTGAGTATATCAAACATTTCAAATTATTGCCAGTTTCTCTCACTTAAGCAGGAACTTTCCTTCATGTTTTCTATCTAACTCACATAACGATAACATAAGGGCCAGAATTTTAGCCAGGCCTCCCATTTTTGAGTCCACCGCCTTGGAGGCATAACATAACTAATTTGGACATCGAACATCTGGAGAACAACAGTCATTGTTTGCTCTGTTCTTAAAGCCAGTATGGCCACGTGCCATTATGAGAAAGACATGAATTTAAACTGTTGGAAAGAGAGAGATCCTTGCTGGGTTTGTCCCATACTGAACATGGCATTAATTTCCTTTTTTTTTTCTCAACTGCTATTTCTCTTCTACGAGCTCATGAGAAGTGTTTGCAAAATCAGAAATATATTCTGCATTACACAGTGAAAACAATCTTGTTCAGTATTACAATATATGTAGTTCCAGACAGATGGCGATTTTGGCTACACGAGAAGAACCCTCTTACACTATGTATTTACTCACCTATATGAAACAGTTTTTTGACCAGTGGCCTAGATAATTCCATTAAGACAGCATCATGCAAGGCAAAAGTAAAATCACAGTGTACAGTGAAGGTTAATATTATCCAATATCCTTCTTAATTTGAAAGCAAAACAGACTACAAAAATACTCATATGTGGTTGATCAAAGGCCAGCTACATTAGTAATTATCAAAAGATACTGCTATGATGATGAATATATTAAAAAACTAAAGAGAAAATCTTCATGAATCAAAATCTAGTCTTTCTCTCAGGACTATATTATTGGGTCTTTTTAGGCATATCACAAACTATTCCCTATTCTTCTATGAATTCAAAAGCAATTGAAATTGGATGTTACATTCCATGGCATTATATTATCATCACTTCACTTGCTCATATAAGGTCCTGCCTTTCTTTTGCCTGTCCTAACATTTGAGCTTGCTGCTATGTAGAAGCTTTGTTTGATATATGCTACATTATACAATATATTTGCTCGGTATCACAGTCAGTTCCTTATAATTTCTCCTATTCGGCCTCTGTCTTGGACTTTTGGTTGCCTTTGGTGCTAATTTTGCTATTGGTTGTGAAACTGCCTCTAGGGCTGCTGTAGAGTCAGACAGTTTATGGCCTGTTTTTTTTTAATAGATGCCATTGATGGAGAGCTGCTCTTACCTTAGAGAGAGGTGTGATTAAAAATCCAGGTACTGAACTTTCTAAATTTTACCAGTATGCCTCTGGAACCCTCATAAACATCTGCTGAAGAAATCCCACAGCATTTGTTAAATAGGTGGGGAAACTCTTTCAAGAATTTTCTTTTCCTGCACCAAACAACATAAATATCTCCAAAAGATTATTTGGAAACAGATTACACAATACTGTTTTTATCATTTATTCTCTACATAACTTTTCCCCGTGTACATATTATTGTTATTGACAGCAATTCTAAAACCCTTTAAAAAAGAAATTAAATAGTGAATCAATAAAGATTAGCTATTTACTGTAGATTATTACTTTATCATTCCTATAATTGCAATAATGGTTGCTGATGGAAATTCTATTTATGTGAATCATTTTATACTAGTTATTTATTATTATTAATGTTACCATTATTATCTTCTTACCCTTCAGTTCACAAGATGTATCTTCTCAGTGAATTTTAATTTCAATATCTTGCTATTATACTGTACATAATCCTATCAAAGACTGCCCTTCATGCAACATTTTCAGTGATATATTATCAAAGAGACCATTAATGAATGAGCTTCATATCTTACTAATACTGGTTTAGATACTATTTTTATTAATTTTCTAAGTTGTAATTTTTCACACAGCACCTATGTCTGTCTTCTATTAAAGTTGTGGGTTTGATTTTAACATGAGGATTTCAAAGGGAGGCATTAAATTTGTCTTTAAAAATACATTTCATTTCATAGATTCTAAATAATGATATTATAATGCCTCTGCTTTTTTCTTTCAGAGTTTTTTATAAATTCATTTTCATATTTTTCCCTGGGTTTTTTGTAGGCAGATTCTTATTAAAAAATAAATTTTTTTTTTTACAAATGCTGTTTCTTATAGCATGTCATAGGGATGGAAAAAATTATAACTGAAAAAATTACAAGTTTTCTTCTGAGTTGTGAAATATTGTAATGAAAGAAAGATAAATATTTATCAGGTTTTAAGGATATGTTACAAGCGATGAAAATAACTTAAAACTACATATTGCAGGTTTCTATTAACTAATTTTACTGATAAATGCCAAATTTATTTATAAGGAAGAGCTATTATGACCAATTCGTGCATTTTACTGTTTCTTTTCTTTATTCCTATGGTTTGCTGTTGTTCACGTTAATGGCAGAAATGCCATTACACATCCTGTGTTTGATATTCAGCTCTTCAAATATTTCAAATTTGATGTCTTCAATGCACTGTACTCTCAAAGTTGAAAAATAGCATTGGTTTAGAACCTCAATTTAAGGGCAAAACATCCTTATTGGCATTTTGAGACCTGATTTGACTCATCTCATACTATTGTTTAATCTTTTTTACATATATTAAAGCGTTGTGATGGTATAGGATCAGCAGCCAATATTAGAAGCTCTTTAAAGCTGCAGTATGGATAGAAAATGTAAATAAGTCTTACGGACTTTCTGCAGAATATTAAATATACACGTAGTCTGTAGTTTAAATTAATAGCTGAAGAATGATGCATTATTACGGTAACATAAATCTATGACATATTTAGCATACAGGGTGCCATCCAGCCCAAACAAAACATAGCCCTGTTACTGCTTTGGAAATATATTAATCATTAATTGTTGTGCTGAACGTATTTTACTTGCCTAATTTTGAAGTGAAACACACTGCTTCCACAAAATTCCAAATCTGTGACCAAATAGTAACTTGCTTGTGTGGCATACTGCAAACAGTTGTATAAAACATCATTTACACAGCAACATGTAAATGTGAAAAATCTAGAAATACAGATCATTAAACAATTCTGTACAACTTATTTTACCAAGGCTTTTTCCTGTGAAAAGGATGTGAATACACATGAACATAAACAACTCTTTGCCTCTTATAGCAATCTCATAGTTATGTGAGACTCATTTTTTTTAACATTTGACTTTTTCCAAGGGGCATTTCTACAACCTTGCAGGTTTAAATGTTTGTATTGATTTTTATGTCTGGATTTATTACACACATATAAACATCAGAATAGAGCAGCTTCTCTGATATCTTAGGCAAAGCGATGTGATTTCCAAAAGCAAAAGCTTTTTACTTTTTCTAACATATAAAAGGGAAGATGTACATTGATGGATCAGTTATCATGGTGCTTAAGCACACACCTAAATCTAAGCCTGGACAGCAACGTGTTTAAAGTACATCAAGTGCCTGAGTCCCAGATGAACTCGGGCTTTGATTTGGTTTATTTTATTTTGGAATCCATTTTTTAAGTACTTAGTTTTCAATATTTACAATTTGGTTAGGCATTTCTAATGGATTTTTTTCTCCTCACAGCATACATAGCTCTACTCTTTGTGCCTTAGTATGACTAATTTAGCTGAGCCTTGTAATGCTGATAAGGTACAGTGAAATCTGTGTTTTACTTCAGGAAACTGCAGAAAATCAACTCTATAGAAGTTAACGGGGTTAAACATTAATCTTAAAATTAAGCATATGCTTACATGTTTTGCTGGAGTGGGGCCAAGGGTACCGGTTCAGCAAAATATTTAAGTGCATGCTTACATCCCTTTGATGTTAATGGGATTTAAGCTCGAAGATTTACATATATGCTACAGTGATTTGCTGAACAGAGATACAGTGATTATTTGAGGTCTCAGATCGAAACATTCAACATAGACCTGTCTCCTAGTGATTTCCAGCAGATGTGGGAAAAGTCCCTAGATATGTTTGGAAACTTCTCCTTTTTTTATCTGTTTTCATGTGCAAACAAGCCCTATCAGTCCAGACCCAATACATTTTCCCTGTCTTTCCTATCTCGAATTTAGGTTGCTAATCTTATTATCTGGTTTTCTTCTCTAGTTGTTGAGGGTTCATCCCGTCCTAAAACAGTTTTCAGAGTGAGTGGAATTATCTCCCTTTGGAGATACCTACTTCCCTTGATGGACTGCAAAGAGAGCCTAAATTAGATACATGCATGTTAGACAGCTAAATTCAGTTGATGTAAATTTTACCCTCAGTAACTAACTTTATCTCTGCAATACAATTTGAGTGCTATACCTTCTTTCTTTTTTTTCTTCAGGATAGCATTTAAAATTACATTTGAGAGCCCACAAGGAGCTTCATAACAAACATTAAAGAGATTATCATCTGCTCTGAATATACAGTGCTCACACACACTGAATATACAGTAGTTACAGTATATGAAACATGCTTCTGTTGGGATCCCACAGGAACAATTACCCTGGACAATATTTACTAAATATGTCATTTTTCAGCAAAAGACTTGATTCTTTTTTTTTTTTTAATCTATGAGTGTTGGTCTGAGAAAAACACCATCTTTCTTTTCTGTGCTTATGAAGTAAAATTATATCTGTCAGAGATGAAAATACCATAATTATGTCATCTTATAATTTATTCATTGCTTTATGGATCTAAAGCCTTCCAAGGAATGTCATGAATCCACAGAAATTTCTTGAACACAGCATTTAGCAATTTGATTTCTGATCTAGTTGACAGATTCAGATAAATACTATCAGTAAGTGTATACATAGGTGGTATTTGTTCCTCCTTCCGCAGGTTATGGTGGGCTTTTCTGAGAGTGAGAAACAGATTTAAATTGCAAGAGCAGCTTTACAGTCACTATAAATTGGGTGAAGTTTTGCCTCTTCAACAGTGGACCCTACAGTATTCTTCAATGTAAATATTCAGAATGGCAGTGTATTTAGCAGTTGAACTTGGTGATCCTTATGGGTCCATTCCAACTTAAGATGTTCTATGATTACTTTTAGGACTGCCTTTGGCAATACCTTTACTGTATCTGACCTCAAGGGGAGATCCCAGAGTATACCAAGATACTCTCAAACATTCCTATCTTCCTTAATATGCATGAGTTTTCCTTTTCCCTGTCCCTCTTTCAACCATTATTTCTTGCACAAACATTGTCTGGTGGGGGGAATTAATGAAGGGTGATGTTTGAGATTCTTCCTGTCATCTCTTTAGGTCATAGTGTAGGAGGTTTTTTGTTCTGATTGTATATGTTTTGCAATATTCATAATAGACTTTCTTTACTGTTAAACTCTTTCTTCCATGAGGAAACAGAGGAAGTAGCAAATTCCTTCTCATTATACCAAGCCAAAAAGTAGGATTGGTGTTTCACAGGTGTGTAAGCCCATAGTCAAAATTATTTTAGGATATAGTCGGGTTTCAATATAATTTATATATAATTTATATATTTTTATATAATTTATATATCTAAAGATATAGCTTGCTGAGCCTGAGCAGACAACTGAAAAAATTACATCCCTTAGGAAAGACACACACAAACGCATACATGTTATACAACCAGTTCTCAGTTTGTAGAGAACAGTGATAGAGTAGCTGAGGGAATATCATAGCTCGTATTCAAACCCTGGCCTGAGAAGATGTAGTTACTCAGCACGTGATAAGGAGAAGGGTCCAGCTGTTTTTAACATCAAAATCACAAGATAACTTGGCCCCACAGAATGGTAATGATGATACAGAGCAGAGGTTCCTCAGGCTCAAGGGCTCTGTATTTTCTGATTTGTTGTTTGCTGCCTAAACAACAAAGGACCAAATATTCCTTTACAGCTTGATTCTGCTCCTGTTAAATGCAACAAAACCCGTGTTGCCGTAAGCAGGCCTGGGTCTTTATAACCAGAACCTTTTAAATATTTTAGAGGATGGTGTCCTCTGTGTCAGTTCTGTTCAATGTGTTTTGTAACTTCATCTCTTTGCCTTCACGTTTGGTGCTGCATGAAATTCAATTGTGCTGGATGTTTCAGTGGTGCTTTACTGATGTGGTCTTCCCCTTGAAATTAATGTCTTTATAATCACACACATTTAGAGATTAAAGAGACATTTGATGAAGTACAATGGACTAAGTTCACTTCTGGCTTTAATGTCATATTCTTACCCTAAGTACAAATATTTTATGTTGTCTTCCCTTATGTCAGGGAATTTTAATGTGTCCATAAAATGACTTGTTCTGTGAGTTGCAAACTCATATTTGTTTTCAGTTAGCTCTACTTGTATATCCCTCAGGATCAGAATTACAGTCATGGAAGCTGATGCAGTGAATTTGGTGGTTTATGAGTAGGAAATACTTAGATTTTGGGGTATGTGCAGCCTTTCATGTACAAAGTTCTCATTTTAATATACCTCAGGCTACTGGCTTTACGATTTACAGTTAATTAGGATTCTGATTTGGGTTGAAAATTCCAATACCTATATGCTTTTATATATTCATTTCAGATCATGCTGGCTGAAGCAAATAACTGTGACTGTAGTCAATAAATGAATGTATACCACAGGGAGCAGCCCTTCCCCTGCCCTCCATTGACAACCTCTAAGAAAATCCTACTGTGTTTCCAGTTGACAGCAATATCATCCTGACATCATTTTTAGATAGCTAAAAGATTTTCTTGCCTATCATTTAAAAAATCCCAATATCATTTTCTTACACTTTACAAAGTCTCAAAATCCCTAATGTATACCGTATTTGCTCTCCCTGCATTTCATGCTCAAATTGAACTCTTTAGATAACTGAGTTCTAATCTGCGTATGGTATATGCAACTTTTATTAGCATCAGTTATCACTGAATAAGTTTGTGGAAGAGTAAGTAATGTAACTTCTAAAATAGTACACCTGGAAAGAAACTAATAAATCATACGAGTCAGGAATTTAGTGTTAGAACTAATCAATGGGGTTTTACAATTTGGGATTTAAAATAATGTTTGTATATATCAAAAAATGGGTAATTTCCTGTGATTCAACTATAGTTTCTAAAGTATTGATCTTTTAAATAGCTTTTTATTTTTTCTTTATTGACTTGACCTCCCAAAAAAAGCTTTCATGGAGCCTCTTCTCTCTTAATTTTATAATTTTTATTTGTTAAAGAATCGATATCTTTTCGGTATTTAATTTATGCAGTGAAAACAAATCCTAACTAGCTTCAAACGTTAATCTCAGAACTTCTCAGCAGAGTACATAATCTTAGTTTTGAAGCTTCTCCTTCAGATGCCTGGGGCTTAGACTGAGCTGGGGCCATGCAGTTTGAACTTGGTACAGAAGGGACACAGCTAAGATGCAACACCAGGACACATATCAGAGAGCTCCCTATGTTGCTCATATGACTGCAGAAGGAATAGGAAAGGCAGAAAAAGCAATGTCTGCTGCTGGGACATACTAGTCTATGTGAGCACTTGTCATCTCTCACATCCCTTTCCCCATGGAGGTGACAGCTGGAGAGGCTTCATAGCTGAGCGAAGAAGACAACAGAGCTTTAGTTCTTTTTGTCCTACAACCACCCTGCTGCCATGATTTACTACATACTTGCTTATTCCTAGAACCAGGCCTTGAAAAAACTCTTGATGGCAGTCAAACTTTACAATGGCAGAGAATTTACACTGGCAGGGAAATATATTTGGCACAGGATATAGTAAACATATGCTCTTTTGATCATGACAAAACATTCTTGCTTAAGTTCTCCATTGATAATAGCAGTACAATTCTACAAAAGAGGTGATATAACTGTTACCACAGAGACAGGAGAAAACATATTTTGCAAAAGAAAAAATGGGAGATGAAAGGGTTCAATAGAAATACTGAAATTTTAAACACCCATCAAGGATATTTAGGAGTTTGTATCTTTATGCACTCATTTTCAGCAGTGTCAATATGGATAAATGCAACTAATATGGAAACTTTATGACAATATGCCTTACTACAGAATAAGATTTCCACTTTGGTATATAAGATGACAGAAAATCAGTGCAATTCTATCCAGTTTATAGCAATTTATCCTTGTTGATAATTGTTTAGTATTAGTATGATGGCAATACATAAATTCTCCTGTCAAGATTAGGCTCCTACTGCACAATACTCCATATAAACACTTAAGAAGAGCCTATTCATGCCCTACAAAAATACCTGCTCAACCTGTAAATGTTTAAAAATAGAATTACTCTAATAAATAAAATAGACATGCACATACTTTTCAGCAGAATGACAGACTTAATAGACAAGATAGAAAAAATATAGAAAAACTAACAAGAGAACTGAAAGGGATTGCCCAGGATCACCTGTCAGGTTAGTAACAGAGGTGGTAATGAAATTTAATACGGAATCCTTTCCTATGTCCCCATTAGCAAATCATGCCACAGTATGTCTACAAAGTCCAATAAAAAAGATACACACTAACTCTATAAACAGCTGAATTGGAGCCTTCTCCTATCCGGAGATTGGTAAATTACTACCTTTACAGAAGCCAAGAGACCTGTAGCTGCTGCTTTCAAATCAGTGTGGCTAGAAGTGTGTTGAGACAAGTGTGAAAGACAGAAGCAAAAGGAAACAAAACATATGAGCAAGCTTAAGTTCCTTTTGAAAGTCAATTTAGTTTGAATAAATGTACTTTCGCAATAATCTGCTCTTTAATGGTAGAAAAAACTACTATAAATCCAAAAGTAACAATGGTTAAAGCCAGAGCTTGAGCTGAGAAAAGAAAGGGAATGCAGGCACTGTTTAAAGCACAAATTGGCAGTCCAGGACTTTGTCCCCATCTTTGCCACTGACCTACTGTGTGTTAGCAAGCACGTAATTTACTCCATGTGAGGTGTTATTCTGTGCATTAAAAAAAAGTAAAATCGAGGCATATAGACATTAAGCACATTTTAAAAAGCTATTTCTAAGTCAGATTGCCTCCATTTTTGACTGTGCATCTTGAACTACCTGTTGTTCAATATTCAGAATTTTGGCGTTCCAGCAGTGCCTTTTGAAGGTTAACCCTTAATTCTAATGTGTCTCCATTTGCTTAAAAATTGACTTAACGAAAGGTGCTGCAAGTCTACTTGCATCTGCAAGTCTACCAAGGCCTAGATTCTGAATCACTTTCTTTGAGTAGTCCTTTCATTTTCCAAATAGGTTTAAAAGAAAAGATTTGCTGAGAAAAAAAAAAAAAGAAGGTGGAAATAAAAAGAAAGCCTCTGGGGGTCTTTTGAGCTTATCAGGCAAATACTTGCATGCAAAATGTTCTGCCTGGCATCTCGTCCAGCAAGTCATTATTACAGGATGTACCATGAGCCAAATGTCTTTTGCAATGCCCTGTGTGCTCTCACACAGTGAGACCATCTCAATATTTAACACCCTAATCCTTTTAGTTCATGTGTGTGCAACACTCAGGATAAGATTCACAGAGGTGTGTAAAATAGGTCAGATGAACTGTACTCTAAAAGTCCCCATTCCTCTCTATTTGTTATAAGTAAATCCTGAGATGACTTTTTCAGATATGGACATCACCCCTTTATATCTTCAAAATTAAGTCAAGGAAACTCCACCACAAAGGACAGGGTCCCTTACAGCTTCAGAGGACAACAAATCTTTATATTCTTATCTAAGCCTACTAAGAATATCCATAAAATTCACTTAAAATGATTTTTTTAATTTTTATTGCAGCATATGCAACAAGTCTGAACCACCAGAGCTATAGCCTCAATCTAAAAGAGCTGCTGGGCACATATGCAGGGTGTCCTGGTTAGAACGGCTGGGACCAATTCATCCCTGGATGGGTGTAACCCAAAACTGTGTATTCTATAGCCTCCATGCCATTTCCCAAAAACTGCTGTCAGTAGAGGCCTGCAAGGTGGGAAGATGTTCCTGTACCCTTTTATGGAATTCCCTGCTCTGATATCCTTATATGGAATTCCCCGCTCTAATACCCTTATATGGAAGAGGGACTGAGCATCCGCATGCCCTTTTATGGAATTCCCTACTCTGAGGGAGGGACTGAGCACTCCCGCCTGAACTGGAGAGTATATAACTGGGAGTTTCAGAGCCTTGAGGCTCTCTCGTGGGATCCAGAGGAAGACTCCAGACCACTGCCTTCAACTAGACTGAGACCACCACCCTCGACTGGACTGCAATCACCACTTCTGACCAGACTGCAGCAGCTCTCCCACCAGCAGGTTTTATCCCCTCTCCCTTTGCTTTGGACTCGGGGGGTGGGCCAAGGTACACCACTTTTGTTCATACCCCAGGGTGCTGGGTTTGTACATTTGGGTTTTGTAGGTTAAAACCAATTGTCTGTCTGTATACTTGTACTTATTGCATTATTTTAATAAATTGTTATTCTGACTTATAAATCTATCTTTTGAATTGAGTTCATTTTCCCTTGCTGGTTAACTTTTAAACCAGCACACAGGGTTACTGGGGGTCTCAGGGAGGGCAGGCAGCCCTTGCAGGCCCTGTGCACACTGGATGTTGCACCATGGAGACACCCAGGAGGAGAAACTTGGTCAGCTTTGATCAGCGTGTATTTCAGTGGCAACCAGGAACAAAAAACTGCTGGAGTGGCTGGTGCCACCAGGATATCCATCCTGCAGCTTGCAGAATAGTTAGAATGTTAATGTACTACACTTTTTTAATACACATTTGATACTACAGCAACACCAAATTTACTAGCATACAGGAGAAAATGTACAGACCATGTCCACTGCAGTAGACTATCCGTCACCTAGAGCTTTACCTTCCATTTGAAGGATCTTGAGTTAGGCTCACCTGCAGCCTGCTGGAGACCACTCTCTAATCAGTGTGACAGAACAAACACATTAAAGCACCTTAATCCCTTCCCAGAGGATTAATGGGGACATATATGAAAGGTAGTTTAAGCAAATACAGTGGGGGGTGGGGGGTGGAGTAGACATCTTGCTGCTTCAGTCACTGCTGAGAAGATGGACAAAATACAAAGCTTAGGGTATGGATGCTTCAAACTGACGCTCTAACCAAGCAAGGAACAGTTCCTGGAGCCCTGAATCTAATGCACTGCTGTTGCACATAGGCAGGTCTCGTAATTCCTTCAACAGTTGTACGAAACTGAGAAATCCCTAAGATTTCCTGCCTCTGTGGCTTCTTCTATGATTCAGAGAATCATGAAATGTTTGGGATTGAAAAGGACCTCTGGAGATCATCTACTCCAACACACCTGCTAAAGCAGGTTCACCTAGAACAGGTTGCACAGGATCATATCCAAGTGGGTTTCGAATATCTCCAGAGAAAAAAACTCCACAAGCATTCTTCCAGTGCTCTGTCACCTTCAAAAAAAAGAGGTTTTCCCTCATATTCAGATGGAACTTCCTGTTTCAGTTTGTGCCTGTTGCCACTTGTCCTGTTGCTGGGCACCACTGAGATTTGCCCATTCTCTTGACACTCACCTTGCAGACACTTGTGTGCATTGATAGGATCTCTTCTCAGTCGTTTCTTCTTGAGGCTGAACAGGCCTAGCTCCCTGAGCCATAAAAGAGATGCTCTAGTCCCCTAACCATCTTCATAGATGATTCATGTGTTTGGTACGGAGGAAAGTTGTGTTCTCTAGCCTAAATGTGTTGTTGACCATTTTATACCTAATTGTTTCAGTCTTACTGACTAAATAAAATTACCTAAGTACATAGCAGCACGGAGACATAAACACTAATCATTAGTCATCATGTTTAAACTTGATTCTCAACTATTAACCATGTAAACTCCTATAGGCCTAATTTTGTGCTGATTTATGCTATACAAAGCATTGTTAGGTAACCTCAGGGAAGTAATTTTGGCCAAGACATCCATTAGGACAATCAAGCTCTATGGATTTGGTTAGCTTTCTGAAACAAAGCAAGTTGCTACTCCTTTTTGTTTTTCTCCCTGAAAAGATTTCAGCTATCCCTACTGGCAGACATTTAATTGTCAACATCCTTGCTAATGTTGTCTCACACATCAAGCAGCTGATAATAATTATTTTGATATCATCACCACTTAGGCTTGGTTTATTCTAAGAGTACAAGACATATGGGGCAGAAACCTCATTGTCTACAGTAATTCTATGGAATGTGATTGATAATATTTTTTTTCCACAATGACATAAAGAATGTGGAGGAAGAATACTAGTATAAGTAGACATGTTCCTCCATAGCAAACATAATTTTGTCCATTCTAATTGCTTAAAAAGCAGAACTGTAATACTGTTTCCTGCAAGTATAATGAAATGTATGAGATATCAGTTGCTTTTACAAATTTGAAATAAACTGATGCTGTACTTTTTTTTAATTCATGATCAATTCCATAAGTAATTATCAGACCTTTAAAGCTCCACATGAAGGTGTTCAACCACACAGGAGGTAGGAGAAATAATAACAGATGTGCCTGAGTTGTTTCTGTTGGAAGTAAGGTCAGAACTGGGTACAGATATATGCATTGCCTGTAATTCAGGAATTAGCTTAGATGGCTTGTTATATAAAATGCATTATTTAAATATACGAGACCTTATTTGAAGCCCATTACAGTCAATAGAATGAGTTGGCTTTTGCTCAAGCTTTTAAACTGGAGAAAAGTCTGTGATATGTGACCTACTGTCATATCATCACAAGTTACTTAACTGATAATGGTCTTTTCTATTAAACAATTTCTTTGAAGAAACAATGGCTTGTTTCATTGTGATCTTTTTCCCTGTTATAGTTTTTCCTTAGAAAGTGTTTCTTTTATACTAAGGTCTGTATGGAAAACTGCTTTTCACAAAATGCTGTCCCCTATGCATTTGAAAATCCATTGAGTAGATGATGCTTGGAGTCTTTGATCAAGGAACGAAGCTCATCTGCTTTAAATTGACAAAAATTAGCCAGTTAATTTAAAGTCATATCCTCAGCAGTAGCCGCTTACATAATGCTCTTATACGGAGCAGAATTTTACCAATAGCTTTACACAGAAATATGAGACTGCCTAAGAAGGCACATATGTCACCAAATGGGAGCTAAGCATCTACCACCAAAACATGAGTGTGGCTAACAGATGTTAAATTAACAAAATTAAAAGCCTCGTGTTAAAGTTTAGGTCTTTAAGTTACTGTTGCAGTCATGTTCACATCTTGATAAAAGGGAAGTATAATTGGAAAGCAATTCTCAAATCCTAAAAGGGTAAAAAGATGTAGTTTGTTTATCATGAAAGACTGCTATTCCAACTACTAATCTTTCTGTCCTAGGAAGCGTCTTATTCTCTTTTCTCTGTTGGAAAGCTGACTAACAAATGTATTTTCCAAGACAATGAACGAAGCAGACCTCTATTCTTTCTTATCAATTTAATCTCTTTCATTCAGCTGACAATAATGTCCTCTTGTAGGCTAGGTCTTTTTCCACATGGATTACTAAATGACAAGTTACTTCTGCTTTTTCTTTTTTTCTTCTTTTTCCCCACACAAGAATCATAAAATGCAATAAAAAAGATTATTGGTACACACATTATTTTTAACCACAAAAATACCTAAAAGAGACAAAGTATTCAGCACTCTACTATTGCAAAACTTGCATACATTGTTATTGCAATCATAATTATTCCTGGCATTTTATCATTTAGTGTTTTCATATTCCTCTTTAATTAAAAAAATTACTCAGAGCAGAGTACAGAGAAACGTGGTGTCTGTTGGTTTCTCTGTAAAAAATTCATGTCTAAATCCTGATTAAGTCAGAAAGTATTTAAGATTGTGTCACTGAGCTGAATTAATTACAAATCATATATCTTTAGCCTCAGCTTCCCCTTTTGTTAAGCATTCACTGTTTTGTAAAACTGTTTTTTTAAAGCACAATCTTAATGCAGGAAAAAGTTGCCAATTTAAAAATACTGTCCAGATAAATCACCTTGGTTACAAAAAAAATTACTGTCTAACTACTGAAAATAAAATGTGGCTAAGAATTCTTCAATATACCTGTTTGATCACTTTATTCTTTCTATCACCAGGAAATGTGAGAAAGAGAAAACGGAAAATAGCCCATTACAAGCAACAAACATCATTAGTAGTAGAAGACAAAAACCTAAAATTCAATGACATAGAAATAAATTAATGATCTTCATAACCCAAAACCTTCTTCTCCTCTTCCCACCACCAGCTCCAAAACCAAATCCTGATTATGCAGAACTCAAAACCTCCTTTCTGTGGCAATGGAAGTCTTTTTTTATTTTTTTTCATTTTTGAAATTAATTGAGAAATTACCTGGACTGAAAAAGTCGTATCTCCCTCTAACTATAGACACAAAGAGTCAGAATGGACAGCAGTTTTGACATTTTTAGTTAGAAATCCCTTGTTTGGGAAAAACAAAACAAAAATTTTAATGCTTACATAGCCCATGCAATGTCAGCTTTCTGAATTCACAGACATGTGCAGATGGCATTTTGTCTGCTAGACAATGTGAAAATCCTAAAGAGGCACAAGAACCAAGAAGAACATGCTGGCACTGTCACACACAGAAAGACTACTTTTCCTGTAGAGATGTTTACCTCTGTTGTCATCAGTCCTGACTGAGACCACTGGCCTTTCACACTAGCAAGTGCTGCTTGTTCTGTGCCTTGTAAACTGGCAGAGGAGAAATGGGATAGGAGTGCACTCCTGCAGTGGTTGTGTTGTGACGTGATTCACACTGTCAGTCATTATGAGCTTGTCTTCCTAAATTACTACACTCAGTAACTTAGATCAACAAAAACAAATGAACTGCATACATCTCATGTAAATCCTCTTTTTTTAGATTTCAATGAGATACAGATAGTATAAATAGGACTGCCTGGTAAGTAGATTGATGTTCAGCACAAGCAACCTCACTGCCTGAGAACCAAGCAACTAACAGAAAGGAATAATGATGCCAAATAGTTGCACTTCCAGAAGGGAGAGCAGGGTTTGTGGATGAGAAGGGAGCCCAGGCTGTACCTATTATGGGTAATATCAGGGAGCAAAAAGATGCTTCCTTTGCTTTCCCTGCCCTTAGGTAAAACATTGCTTGCAGAATAGTCTATACTTGATGCATGATAAAAGCATCATACATACTGCACATACGGGTTGATCAAGGGAAACCAGTTGATGTAATCTTCTTTGATTTCAGTAAAACTTTCAATATTGTCTCTCACAGGATCCTTCTGGACAAATTGACCAGCACACAGCTGGATAAACACAGCAGGTGGTGGGTGAGCAATTGGCTCACAGGTTGAGGCAGGGGGTAATAGTGAATGAGGTAACATCAGACTGATGACCTGTCACTAGTGGGGTTCCACAGGGCTCCATCGTCATAAATGATTTGAACACAAGACTGGAAGGGATAGTGAGCAAGTTTGCAGATGATACAAAACTAGGAGGATCTGTTGACTCCCTCAAAGGCAGGGAAGCCTTACAGAGAGACCTGGCTAAATTAGAGGACTGGGCAATCTCCAACCATATGAAGTTCAACAAGGGAAAATGTCAGATTCTGCACATGTGATGGGGCAACTCTGGGTGTTCATACAGACTGGGGAATGAGATTCTGGAAAGCAGTGCCACAGAAAGGGATTAGGGGTCCTGGCTGAAGGCAAGTTGAACATGAGTCACCAGTGCCCTGGCAGCCAGGAGGGCCAACCATGTCCTGGGGGGCATCAGGCAGAGCTGGTCGAGGGAGGGGATTGTCCCGTTCTACTCTGCACTGTTGTGGCCTCACTTTCAATATTGTGTGCAGTTTTGGGCACCACAGTAAAAGAAAGATATTAAACTATTAGAGACCATCCAAAGGAGGGCAATGAAGATGGTGAAGGGCCTTGAGGGGAAGCCATACAAGGAGCAACTGAGGTCACTTGGTCTGTTCAGCCTGGAGAAGAGACTGAGGGGAGACCTCATTGCAGTCTACAACTTCCTCATGAGGGGAAGAGGAAGGGAAAACACTGATCTCTGAGGTGACCAGTGACAGGACCCAAGGGAATGGTCTGAAGTTTTGTCAGGGGAGGTTTAGGTTGAATATTAGAAAAAAGGCTCTTCACCCGGAGGGTGGTTGGGCACTGGAACAGGATCCCCAGGGAAGTAGTCACAGCACTAAGCCTGACAGAGTTCAAGAAGCAATTGAACTATACTCTCAGGCACACGATGTGACTCTTGGGGATAGTCCTGTGCAGGGCTGAGGGTTGGACTCAATGGTCCTTGTGGGTCCCTTCCACAGCATATTCTGTGATTCTGTGATTCTGGTTACACAAGGAAAAAGTTTTTATTAGGTCAAGAATAAAGCAAAAGTGAAAGCATAACATCATACTCAGTCTTTCAGGAAATTCATGAGGACACGACGAGTTATGATCAGCCTCAACCAGAGCCTCAGCTCTCCATTTCACTATATTCTGTTAGCTAACACCAGAAAACATAAAGGGTTCATTTTTACATGTTAGCTAGCAGATTGTTATCAGAAAAGATGAATAAGTCTCTGTGGAGGCTTCTCAAGCCATAATTCTGTTTTCATTTTGCATCAAAACTTTTCAACAATTTTGAGGGGAAAAAAAAGTTAAAGAAGAAAAGAGAGAACTAATTTGCTCTCACTTGCCAATTTGCTTGCATCAAAACTTTGGGTCATTGCCTGCCTTTTGATTCAGCTGTTCCCTTAGCAAAAAAACTTAGACAAATAGGAAATATTATGGGAAACATGCTTCCTTATGGTATTTCCAATTGGAAATAGCACAAGGAAAAAGTCTTTTATCATTTTATTCCCAAACAGAAATAATCTAAGAAAGCTTGTCCCTCACAACATTCCCTGATTGCTTAAATAGGAGGACACATGTTGGGAAGTGTTTTGCAGTAAGTTTCACTGGTGTGGGAAGTGGTTCGGCTGTTGTGGTAGCTCACTGCTCCTCTGGAGAAGTAGGTGGTACACCCAAGAAACAATCTGAATTCACATCTAAGACAAACTATACAAAGCAAAAATAAGTGAAATAAGCCTCATGACCCAAGGTCTCAGGGGGTCTACTTAGAAAGTTGTCATGTTGCCAGCAGAGAGAGTGTATTAGAGGACAGAACTGAAGAGTCAGAGGCAGATTTCCTGCCATCAGCGTGTCTAAAGCTATGAGTATTGTTGAAAATCAGGATTGACTCTCTTCTCACACAAGATTTATTCTGTGTAACTATTGATCTGCTTGTTATAAGAGAAAAGCAATAGGTTTCTCAAGAAAAGGAAATTTCTCAAATATGCACATTCAAGGTACACACCAATATCAACCAACAACAATAATCACAGCAACCAAATTCCTTTATTATGGGATTTAAATTGATAAATACTGCTTGAGACCCACTCTACTTTGAGAAGCAGTCTACTACATCCCATTGGTTCTGAAAAGGGGTTGTTTTTCTTTTACTACTGATATTGGGGAACTGACTTATAATATACATATTTGAAAATGCTGAAATATTCATTCGCTTCAACAAAATCCAGATAAAAAGCACCTGGTAGTAAATTTTTTGGAGGGTTTGTGCACACATTCTGCTAGGCAAATCCAGTAAGTCTGTTTCCCCTGTTATCCTAAGGATAAAGTTTGGTTAGTTCCTGCTATCATTTTGACACACACACACACACCCCCCCTTTCAGTATCTCCCACTTGCCCTGGAATATAGTGGAAATTAGGGAAATGCAGAGGAAGTTGCAGGTTTCTGATTTTTTTTGATTGGCCCCTCAAGGTATCTCCAAACCCACTATAACTCTCTCCACGGCCACAGTGCAGAAGTTAACGGAGTTAGGCTCTACCAGATTTCTGGTACATTGCTCTGGTAACATCCTTCCCCTACGTTTTGTCTCATTTTATCTTTAGCAAAATCAGATAATTTGGTTTTAGCTAATTAATTGCATTTTTTAACCTTTGCAGGGCTGTGATCTAAACCTGTCTTTCCCAAACTCTTTCATATATCTTAATTACTACAGTCCAACTTCAGATATATTTAATTGTCCTTTAACTCACAAATTTCTAAAAGTCACATGAAGGTTTTTTTGGCCCAGCATTTAAAAACTAAACACCATCAAATTACTGTGAAATAAAGATGGCCCTAAAATGCTCAGTGAAATCATTAAAATGTCTTCCTTATGTATTAAAAACATATAAAAAGAGTGTTCTATAATACAAGTATGTGACAAAACTCTTTATTTATTCTTACTTATGGATTTAACAAAATTTGCAGCACTGATTTTGACGAAGGAATATGGAAAAATAAGCTGTGGGAATTACTTCCATGATATTAAATGTGCTCTTGTTTGTCAAGTTTTCTGACAAGCAGTACGTATAATTTTATTTAAAAAAAAAAAGTTTGAAATTATCTATTTCTTTCTTTTGTGTGGATAGACATATGAACCCAAAAAATTGTAAGCTTCCCTTTTTATGTTCACAAAACAGGTTTCCACCCCATTGCATTGTCTACTTAAACAGAGCTGAGGGGGGCAAAATGCTGCAGGTGCTCTGGGTGGAAACTCTGTGGTTAACAGTGTCTGCTCTGCTACAGCTGATTTGCATCATCAGACTACTCCAGAGAGGTTTTATACCGTGAGGTTGGCCGGTGAAAGATTTTTGTTATGGAATCTCTTTGCTGGAACGAGTTTGCTTTAGTGGCTCCTGCATCACGCTGTATTTCGTCATCCTACTGGAGTAAAAAAATAAAAAGATGGTGCTTCAAAATTGCTTTAGAACAGAGGGCTTCAGCAAACCAGAAAGAACAAATAAAATGAAACTGGTGTCTGCTCTGACCAGTGCTTGCCAATGTAAGTTCCCTGGGGATGCATGTCTGTTGTATGTTAAGGGCTGTCCCCGTCAAACCTTTCACACCAGGCAAGATGCCTTTGAGTCAGAAGTGACAGAAGCCCCAGAAGCATCTCTGATACACTTGTTAACAAAATTTCCAGAAAAACTTCTAGAGTAACAGTTTGTATACATACAGCTCAGTCTCTCAAGATCCTGTGTTTGCAAATTATGCAGACCAAGAGTTTTCTAAAAAATAGCTGTCTTGTAACACGCACTGCAAGTATCAACCAGCCTGACCGACTGATCTGGAGCAAACAGATGTTTTAAGATACTCAGATTTATTAGGTTTTGAAAAGCTTATTAGAAGAAACTAACTAAATGTTAAACTTTTACAATCTAGTGTGTAACAAGTTGATTATAATAAACTTGTCCCCCTCCACATCCAATTTCCTCATTGGAATGGAAATTATGGTGTTAGCACTTAAGAGAGAGAGTTGCGTCTGCATGCAATGAGAGGAAGAGTTCACGTAATGGTTTGTAAGACATATCACATTTATTCTGTGAGGTAGATAAAGGTCTTTGAAAGGTCTTACTTCACTTGTGGAATGAATTTCTTATCGTGTATAAATTCTGTGCAAAACATTTCTTTTTCCAGGATATGGTTTGTTTTCTGAGAGGGGAGAGAGAAACTAAATATTTCCACTCCTGTAAAATAGAAAAATCCTCTGATTTCAACGAGATCACACCCTAAGTGGTTAGTTAATACCGGAAACATAAAAAGGTACACTGTTTTGAATTACTATTTCATTACAGCGTAGCTTTTCTAACCAGAAACTGAGTGAATAATTTTGCAATAAAAGAATAATCAAAGAATAATGGCAATTTTTAGAAGAAAGTGTAATTTTGGAAAGCAAAGTTGAAGCAAATTTAAAAATGTTATAAATTATATTAAAAAATCCCCAGCACTAAGAAGCTGTTTTGAGTTTGTTCATAACCCCATTCCCTTTGCTAAAGAAATATTTTGAATTATATTTCATCTAAGAAGCTTACAGAACACAGCAAAAGGCACACCTAATTTTTTCCAAGAAAATGTGAAACAGATAATCTGATAAAACAGCATCAAACTTCTTCCAAGGACAGCTTAGGACATGAGAGTGATTTAGCAATGCCGGCCCGAACAACCATGATGTCATGAAGAGAGTTTCCATTGGCTTCAGCAGGCCTCCAGAGGGGCTCAAAATGATTAATGGAACTGCTGACAGAGGAAACTATTTAGCTGGTAGACTTGCTGCTCTATGCCATCATTCCTCTTCCCAAAGTGAAATGCATCCCCTCATTTCGGGAGGTTCTCCCATGTTTGACCCCCTCTATATGTGACTACTAGGACAGGGGATCTGCAGGCTGTAAGGGAGCCATTCTCAAGTGGTAGGAATGCAGGGGGCACTCCCTTCACTGTGAGGAAGGTTCTGGACATAAGAAACTGCTATAAGACAATTTGTTAATTGTGCTGCCAAATGAAGGCTTATTTCTATAGCTTCAGATTGACTATTTTAAGTAACTAGATGAGGCACTTGCACTTTTCACAGCCATTAGGAGATAGATTCTGGTCCTGCTTTGGTTTTTGAGAGGAATCAGTTATTTTCTTCCTGTATATTCAAATCCTTTGAGTAGCTATATATATCATTCTACATTTCTCCTTTTTAAGACAGCTATATCATTTTTCCATGCTATTAAAAATGTCACATTCTAATGCAGGCCAACAAGTAAAATAATTATTGGATATAGTTTTCAAGATTTTTAAATTGTGTTTGGATTATTTTGGAGATGAGGCAACACAGTTAAATTGTTATCACTATTACTTTTGTTATTCACAGTTGTGATGTTCTTTACCAAAATGTTCTGGTTCAGTCTTCTCTAGTTGAAGAAACATGGCTACAAGTTGTTAGATCCCTACTATATTTAGGAATGCACCTGGGTTTGTAACTGACACACAGATATTAGCAGATGGCAAAGCAATTGAATGATGATGTGGCCTTGGTAACTCAGGACTTTATAACCTTCCAATTGGACTATAACAATGTAATCTATCTGGCATGAAAATTCCAGTCTTTAGGAAATTGCAGTTAGCAGAGAACACAGCAATAGACATTTTCATCAAAGCAAGATGCTATGTGTGCCAGCCTTGTCCTCTGCCATGCTGTTTATCCACTGAGTATTGCATACAATAAAGATTGTGTACTTTTCTACCAGGACTTATATGAGAGCTGTACATCCTGAAAGACATTATCTCTATTTCAGAATCTCAACCACTTTAAAATACTGCTCTCCCCAGGTAAAAGTGCTATCTTACGAAAACAAGGCTTTTTTGTTTGGCGTAATTTTACTTTTTTTTTTTTGTGCTAATCAAGTCCACTTCCAGTCCAGGTGAAAGACAGTTTTTCAACCTTCAATAATAGATATAAAAAGCATAAGCGGGTCTCCCTACGTGTTCTTCAGCACCCCTAAAAATGCAGAAGAAATCTCTTATGACAGTTCTTAGCAATGCTGCTTTAGGCATTATTGGACTTCTCACACAAATCTAAGCAGAACAGAGTGCAATGGGGCTCTCCACAGAGTGAGTTCAAATATCAGAAATGATTACATTAATTTGTTCTGCCTGGGCTAATCAGCCCTGCCAAGACATCCGTGTTTAGCCCATATGGAACACTGCACTGACAGGGCTCCTAGTCTCCCTTTGTGGGCATCAGATCCTTCAGAGCTGGGCTGGATTTCTCTCCATTCCACTGCCTTGTGCGATGCCAACATACTCAGTGGTGCCTCTCCAGCAGTTTACCAAGTAGAATTACCTTAGTGACAATCTACCCTTTTTCTTACCATATCCATTCATGGTAAAAAGACATCATATGCACCTATTGTGTCAGCAAATTAGAACACCAAATACCCAAATGGATCACTTAACCCTAGTAAACTCACACACTCAAAATCCCCTAGGCATGGCAAATACTTAACTGTTGCATTTGATTGGGATGCAAGCTTTCAATTTCATGGAAAATTCCAAAGCCCCTCAAAAGTGTTCTGTTCTGGAACAAAGTCTATATCTAGAAAAAGGGCTGTTATGAACAAGAATACCTTAATTTTCTAGGAAATAAAAGTCTTAAAAACTGTGTAGCCCATATCAAAATGTTTTAGTTCACTGTCATCTTGTATGTATTTGTAGTTACAATGAAGTAGGAATTTGAGACGTGAAGAAAAAGTAAAATTGTTCCAAAAAAACCTTTAAATCAGATGTACATGGTTGAAATATATTGTACATACTTTTGAAGCATCTATATGCTTCTTAGAAGCAATTCTTACAAAAAACTTTGCAGTTTTCCCTTGGAAAAGGACTGTATCAAAAAATTCTCATCTTGGTCTAGCATCAAGTTTCTACTGCTCCTTTATCAAAACAAATACATAGAGTGCACTTGCACTGTGAGTGATCTGACCAGAAGATAGATTCCCCTCCTGTGTAATTTTTACAAAACCTGTTTACTAGACTAATGAAATTATTACCTTTTCCATTTTTTTTCCTCTCAATCCTCACTTGGAACTGCAGTTCATAATTGGAACTGCCAAAGCAGGAGGTGAAAATAACTTATGGCTTACTTTGTTCTTGGGTTCTTGAGTCCTGCCTTTTACCTCTTGTGTGAATGTTTACTGTCTTCATAGAAAGCTTAAAGTTGCTGCTATTTCTTTTATTATGTCTTAGGTTACATTTATAAGAATGTCTAGAATTACCCATGATTCCTAGAAATCATATCTTCTCTTTTTTTGCCTAATTTCCTCTACATTTTCCATTTTTTTAATCAGTATGACCTTGGTCTGATTTCTGTAGTTACTGCTAGACTCTATCTCTTAACTTGGCATAATTAGGAAAAATTGCTTCACCATTATTCTTTTGATCTGCTGGAGTTTTTAAAAAACAGAACTGAGGGTATGGGGGACTGCTGATAATCTCATCTTTCACTTACAGAATAGTTTTGTGTCCCTCCCTTGCAGTAACCATTCCAGAAGGACAATTTAGTCAGTCCTTAACCCTCCTCATTCCTGATGTGGAAAATTGTATGGGGAATGGATGACCCAGAATAAAACTAACCTAGCAAAAGGAAAAAAAGGTGAGTTTTTTTCTTATTTGCTTATGTTTATTTGATTGGTTTTGTATGGATTTTGTTTGTTTTGGCTTTTGTTTTTTTAATCTACATCACTTCTGTGATTCCAACAAGTGTTTTCTTTCTTTCCCTACTCTCTCAAGGCAGCCCTTACTGGCCAGCTTGCCTTGATATGCCCTGACCTATGTCATCACATATGATCACTATGTGGCAGAGCCCAAATGAGACATAGTGGTCTGATATTCAGAGGTTCCTTGTGTCAAATGAGGAGCTTGATACTTAACTTTAGTTTGCATGATGTTCTGCACAACCAATTAGGGTGAGGACATGGGGGAATGAACAGAAAATGTTAATTAGCTCCCTAATATGAAATATCAAACAAGGGGTTACTCAAGATGGTGTCTTTGTCCAAGAATAAAGACTTTCTATATATCTGGGATTCACATGCCAGATGTGCACATTGTAATTTTGTAACCAGATCAGCCCTTCAGTGACAGACACATTCAATTATTTGAAAAAATAAATAGTCTTTTGTACAATAGCCTGATTGTTAGAGCAGCCATCTAACAGGTGGGTAACCTGAGATGAATTCTCTGTTTCAAGGCAACTAAACTCACATCTCCTGCAAGTCAAAGTATAAAACTTCAGAGAAGATTCTTGAACTGAAATGGCCTTAAAGATGGGACAGTTAGCTAACTGCTACGCTCCATCTGAAAATAGCAGCATTCTTGAACCTAGCAGAATTCCTCAAACCTAATGAGTGTTTCTTGAATGAAAGTGCAAGTATCTGCAGCCTCGCAGATCTGATACCGGTTAGGTGGAAATGTTTTGGAGATCACTCTCTTAATTGCCTGAATTTGCTCAAATTGTGTTTTTTAGTATCTAAGTGCTATTTAGGAGCTCATGTGGTTTCACCAGTAGAAATCTGGGTTTTACCATTAGGCAAAATAACATAATTCTCTTATGTTTCATAATGTGCTTCTTTATAACAGCCTGGGCTCCTGTACGATTTTGGAGAGCCCTTTAGTTAGAAACATCTGATAGTAGCCCCTAGGCCAGAGGAAAATCACATGGATATCCGTCAGCTGAATTTCCACACTAGACTTTCCTATCAATAAGGAAGCACTTACTCAGCTTGTCTGCTTTCTGTATATGGCATTCAGCTAATGAAAAACCTACATTGTTTTCCTATTTTGTTGTATAACAAGCAGTTTGGGCAGCTTCTTCATAGCTGCCTCTTGAACTGTTTTGTTTGAATTAATCTGAATTTTAAACCCCATGTAGAACCTGCAGCTATCATTACCAATCCTGGCAGATTAATTTTTTAAATGTACAAATATTTGGACACTAAGTGCTTTATGATGGGTTCTATGAAGTCTAGAGCTCATGGGGATTGATTTGATCACACAGGATGACCTGTTTAAAAAGGGCCAATGGATCTTTTTGAAATAAAGCCCATTTGAAGTACACCAAATACTTTAAAAAAATACAACATTATTGAAAAGTTCCTTGAAGAATCCATGAAAGTCTTTGGTACATTGTTCTATTGGTTCATTACCCTCACTGTCAAAAAAATGCACCTAATTTTTAGCTTAATTTTGTCAAGGCTTAATTTCCAACTATTGGATCTTATTATATTTTTGTTAGCTTGATTGAAGAGCTATCTTATTATGAAATTTCTGTTTCCTATGTAGGTATTTAAAGACTGTGATTAAGTTATCTCTTGATAAATTAAGTAGTCTTTTGTACCTTGCATTGGAAGATATATTTTTCAGTCTCATTTTCCAGGCTTTTCCCTAAAATCTCTATAACTTTTCAACTGATTTCCTTAATTTTAGAAAGCTAACTGGACAAATATTTTAATAGTTTTGATATGTTAAAAAAGATCAACTTTTTCTGCTTCTTAAGTTACAACATACGTAAATGGGGATTTTATTAAACCTGTAAAAGAAAATATAGCAAATGGAGAGCTCCAGGAAGCAGATCCCATAACAAGCCAATCTTTATAGTAATTTTTTCATTTGGAGAATTGCTCATTCTCTAGATATTATCTGCATTTTTCTCACATGTATGACTTCATATTTAGCCATTTAAAAATACATCTTTTTATTTCTCTGAAAAATTAAACAATGTAGTTGGTTATTTTGTAACACTGACATACTCTATGTAATGTTTACCATTTTATAGGGTTTAATATTATTATTTCTTTGGCTTCTAGGCTTTCACTTGTAACTTTAGAAAGTCTCAGGACAATGTGAAGATATGTCAAACATCTTACTCAAGATTACATCTATTGAAATTTTTACTGTTCTCAACTAAACTCATAACTACATCAGTTTGTGAAGATTCATTTTCCACATATGTTTGTGGTTAGCATTTACCGTAGTTTAATATTGTTTACTTTTATTGCATTCATTCCATATCTGCTGTTCCATGAATTGGTACAAAGTGGAGACTCTTCCTCCACCTCCGGGGAATGGGTTGCCTCTTATACATTATTCAATGTACAGCAAAAGCCAGTTTTCTGATTTGTAACTGTCTTGTAAACTATTTATTTATTTTACCTATGTTTTATCCAGTCATAGGCAGTTCAGTGTAAGTGGACAATGGGTAGAAAGGGCTTCCCACCCCTTTGGTTTCAAGTCTCCCTATTTTCCTCTCAGAAAGTCAATTGCAAAAGACCTCCTGTGAAATCCTCAATCACTTTAGAACAAATGTCATCTTGCTTCTCGTATCTCAGGGGAAACAAGGAAAGTTATGGAGACCCTGGAGCTAAAAAAACCTGAGCTCTGGGCCGGTTTTTAAAGATCAAGTTAATATCCCCTACAACACAGAGAGCTTCTGTAAGACAGAAGAAAGATTGCAAATCAGTATCTTTTCTTTCCTATAAGCTTCTCCTCTGATTTTGGCTGAACATTTCACCTTTCTGTGTGGTTTTGGGCTTGCTCCACAGCCATCGAATGGTAGTCTTGATTGGAAATTAAGTGGAGAGTATAGCTCAAGTAACCACCATTTTTCTTCCAAATATCTTAGCTTTCCTTTTTTCCATTCAGTGGATGGAATAAGTTCTTTTTCTCATGTGTTTCTAGAACCAAATCTTCCAACTAGAGCCTGTATCTGGCACAAACCACCCCTGCACTTTTTATATCCTTATGATCTCGGGTATCCAGTTGCTAGAAAGGATTCTGTTTCAGTGAACTTTTTTCACTTGAACATGGATCTTATTTTGTCCTATCTCAGGCTGTTTTCTGAAGGCATATTTGCCATGGACTGAGGAATATTAGACTGTGGCATGACATGAAAATAGAGATTGGGTAGTATTACAGAACATTACTTCTTGTGTAGATAATTGCAGAAAGATGTAGACATTTAGCTGAATGACTCCTGTTAGTAGCAGTAAAAGGCTCATGGATAAATGTTTGTACAAGGATTAGGAATTTTGCAGATTTTTAAATTTTATTGAAGGGGTGGTAATGCAGCATCACACAGCAAAGCCCTCTTTTTCTACAAAATAGATGTAATATAGGCAGTATTAGAGAAAATATCTTCCCTTTTTCCCAATGGAGAGCATCCATGATGTTCTTTAGCGACCACTTTGAGCCAGGAGAAGGTATTCACCTCCTATCATTCAAGGCCAGCTAAAAATTGAGAGAAGATAAACATGAAGAAACTTCTTCTGGCAGGTGCTCTCCTCTCTTTCCTTAATCAGTGTTGTGAAGTGGGAAATATGAAAGCTGAGCACTATGAACACAAAGTTCTTCCACTTCTCAGAGGAAAAGACGTGCATTGTAGTCTCAAAGTGAGATCCCACCAACATAAAAGACTCACGGGAGCAAAGAAGGGTCCTGAGATGGTACTTCATTGGGCAAAAATAAATTTTTAGTAAAGAATAGGAGCAAATACTCACCTTCCATGTAAATCTTCACATCCAGCTCAGGCATTGTTTCAGGGACCCACTTGGAGGGGCTGGAGGCAGAGTGAGAGAAAAGGTGGTCATCCTGTCTTTGTGACAAGGTATTTCAGAGAAGTGATTTCAGTGAAAGGAAAGCTCCGGGTCCTGTGAACTGTGAAAGAAAGATGGGAAAATCTGTGTCTTGACAAAGGAAGCTGAAAGGAAGATTGGTGGGGTTTGTAAAGTGACGTATGTGACATGGGGAGCAATGCAGAAGAATAGCACTCATTTTCAGGTAGCACAGGGGCAGTGAAGGGAGCTGAGCAAAGGGCTTTTGGTGTGTGTGGTGAAGATGAGTTCAGCATGATCAGGGAGTTTCCACAGAGAAGATACAGGATTGAATTTAATTAGGAAAGTACACATGAACAGTATGTAGGTGAGGTATAAAAGCAAACTTCCTCATCTGTTTTGCACTCATCGGTCCTGTAGTATCTTCACTGGGACAAACAGCAGTGGCAACTTGTTGCAGCAAAGGTGTTCAAAAGGGCACAAATTAAAACCAAACCAAAACAACAATTTAACAATTCATAGCACAAATTAACTTCATGATTATGCAAAAGATTTGCACTGAAAGCCAGAAAAAATGTGCCATTATCTATTTCACAAAACATACATAAAAATCACCTCTGAGCAATAATTGCTTTATTTAAATTCTATTTATTGGGTGTTAAGTTCTAACTGGGGCTTCATAATTTGATTAAATATGAAATTATTTTAATGTTCCATTTCCAAAATTGAGGAAAGCGTTGGAGAAATTGATTAGAAACTAGAAAAGAAAAATAAAAAGCAATGAAGACTCAAACATAAAAAGAGAAATGAAAGTGTCATATGAAATCTCATTTTGTTTGATATTGATTCCATTCATTCACAACAGATGAAGTTTTAGGTGTTACTAATAAAATGAGCATTTTAAAAGGCTACAAAATAATGTAGCATTGCAAAATTATAACAGACTGCTAAGTTTTAAAAACACATTGGTACACTTTAAAAACACTCAAATTTTTGGCTTTTGTTTCTCTTCACTGAAATGGCTGCAGTTCATATGTCAATGGAAATAATGAAGAGTAACTCCAGCTTTTAGTCTGTAGGTCTGATAACATCCCACATTGCTTGCAACAGTAGCTACAGCAGTATTCTGCACTATAGGCAGCAGTAGTGTACTTCACCACATACTACATGACTGCATGAGATTTTAAAAAACAGAAGAGCACTATCCACTGTGCTATACATCATACTATGTTCTGATGGTGCTTTTAAATATCTTGAAACTCTTTTATTTTTAATATAAATATTTTATGTAACATATAAATACATTGATTTATATTAAGCGCATTAATTTAATATAAATAATGCATTAATTATAAAATTAATATAAAGGTAAATTTCTCCCAAACTCACCCAAATGCGTGAAACATATTATTGTAGCTTTTGTGTACATAATTGTGCACAAAAACATGTATATTTCATTTTGAAGTCCAGATTCTGTTTATTTCCCTTACTCGGGGCGTTTCAGCCTATGGAACCAACTACAGTAACTAGATTTTGGCCATACACAAAACTGTGTTTTTAAGTCTGCACAGTTATGCCACATTCTCACCTTTGGCTTGCAGCCATGCAGAATGAAGAATGTGTGGAGATCAGGAACCCATGGAAAAATACTTCTAAACTCATAGATCTGGGGCCAGTTGAGCATAAACATTGACCTTTAAATCTGAAACATTTTACTGAAAAAGTTTTCAAGTACAGTGAAAAACATAATGGTTGAAAAATTCTATGTGATGCCAAATGCTGTTGTTTTTAAAAACAATGGCAAAATAAAAAGTGCAGGCAGTTACCTTCTTCCCTCCCTCCTTTCTTTTTTGTTCTTTTTTCAGTTCTTTCCTTCGTGCACCACTTTCTGTGAACTCCTTGGACATATGGCCTTGCAGTGGAGCCATTGAAATTACCTAGAATCTGCAAAAGAGTTGACAGTGTATTAATCAGTAATAGTATTGATAGAGTTTTCTTGTTGCACACAAATCACTTTTCTCCAACTTCTGTCTGCACTGCCCAAACATGTGCTCCTCTCCCGGTCACCTACCTCTGTGCTAGTAGGTGTGGGATTTGTGCATGTGCAGGTGTTATATGTTAGACAGATCCTTTTTCCAGCAATCTTTCTTTTTTCCCCTCTCACTTAGACTCATAGTCCCAGCATTAACATAATGCCTCCTTTTGTGCAATGTGACGTGAAGGAATTTTCAGGGCCTGGAGTTACTTCTCAACAAGTCAGGAAAGCTTTTTTTAAACGCAGGTATTTATTTCCCATATAGTGAATCATCTTTGTGATAGGGGTAATGTCATATGTTTCTTTGAATTATGTCTCAAAATGCATACAAATGCATGTCTTTGGTGGAAGGTCTGTTCATTTTTTAGCATTTCGTCAGCATGGAACTTTGAGTGGTGATATCAAAGAAGGAAAATCTGCCACAAACACGGTTTCCAGCATTGGTCTAGCTCAACGAGAAATGAATAGCTGAATAGAAGGAAATGGTGTTGATGCTTCAGAATGACTAGGAGCCAGAAGATGCAAAAAAACCCCAAACCAAAACAAAACCCTTCTGTATTTCAGCCAGATGGCTGAAGATGACTTCAAGAAAGACAGTACTCACTGGCAACATGTCCTTGCACCAAAGAGAGAAAAAACCCAGTCTGCCCCTTGTCTTCTTCTTCTGAGCATGAGTTCCAAAGAGTCCCCTCTTATCTGACAGCCTGGATGTGAAGCTTAACCAGACTTTTATTGCTCCCTGGTTTGCATCCCTTCCAAGGCTTCCAGCCATTTCATGGCCTAAGCAGACAGGGCAGCTTTTGCAATCCGCTTGGAGGAATGCTATCATCCATGAGAGTCATGTTTCACCTTCTCTAGAGTGGAGAGATGCCCAGCAGCAACCATGCCAGGAAGCTCTCCAGAGTTTCAGAAACTCTGCCCTTAACGTAATAAGGGAGAGCTTCTAATGCCAAGAGCATGCTACTGGGCTTCCTAGAGCTAAAACACTCTCCCATTTGGCATCCTGTATTTTGGAAACAATGGCAACAGCCAGTGCCTCTTACCATGTTTCCAGATCACTGTTCCAGGAAGAAGTTTCTTTCTGTGTTCCGATGCATGATTAAAGACATGCTTTGAGCCAGCACAGGACACAACAGGTTTTCTCCATCCAGCAATAGCAAAATAATCTCAGTTCCTGAGGGTTTCTTATCCTCTGGTTGTTTATAATCCCTAATACTATTACAATTTGTTTATTTAGCTCCTAAACACAGATATAAAAGGAATGCTGAGCAGAATTGTCTCTATTGACATCATCAGGGGATATAGCTTTTAGAACAACTGAATTTTTATTCAAAATCCATGCGAAAAAATGACTCTATAAATATTTGCTTTTTTAACACAGTAGATACACGTCAGTCTGAGTCTCTGCAGGAGATGAAAAAGTTATTTCATATTTGGTTTTCTACTTAGGTGGCACAAGTACACTCCTCGACAACATAGGCTATCTGCCTAAACAGCAGGAGTTACCTTTTGAATTGAAAGAGTACAAAAATTAATTACCTTTTTTCAATTGCCTTTCTGTCATTTACAAATTATCCAAGGATACGATCAAGTCTGATACATTGCTATGCCTCATTGCAGTTCTGAATGAATGTTTATGGCTAAGTAATACATCCCTGGATAACAGATTTGGAATGGAAATACTGGTCTAATGACCAAACTGTTTCTGTAATATAAGACAATTAACGCTCCTGTTTTGTTTTGGTATTTTTATTCTGGTTTGGGGGTTTGTTTGTTTTATTTTTATTTTATTTTTTTTTTATTTTATATTTTATTTTAATTTGGTAAAAGCTATATCCTAATTTGTTAAACTTTGAGTAACTCAATCATTCAAATAGAAAGCATTTGCTTCTATATTTTGCCAGTTTCACAGTGACCATACCTTGCTCTTTTGACAAACTTTTGTGTAAGTATGTCATTCCTTTAAATTTCCAAATCATATATGAAGGGCTGGCAGGAAAGCAGGAATTCCTCTACATGAAACATTTGAAATTTTCTGAAACCTTTTCAGCTCCTCATGAAAATACATTTGTTTTCCATTAAAAAAAAAAAAAGTGCAGCACAGGTGAGTCAATGGTGATTAGGACATCTATCTCAAATGTGATAGATCAAAATTGCTTCCACTTGTAGATCAGATGGTATCCTGGTCTGCCTATAGCAAGGTGTTATGAGGAAAGGCTCTATCTCTTTCAGTACTGAAATCCTTCCCTGAAGCTGCTTTCCTAGGGAAAGTTCTGACAAACAAATTAATCTCAGTGAAAAGCTTTGATTTCAATGGCAAAAATGTCATTGTAAGAAATCCTAGTGTATAGGAACTTCACAAGAAACTTAGCATCCTTGTTAGCTTTCCTCAACCCTGGAGAGGTCTACCTGAAATATCTGGAATGTCCTTATTACTCTCCTGTATTCACCTTCTAATACATTTTTATCTTCTTGTTTCTCACATATCCCCTTTTTCCAAACACTTTCCTCATTTTTGCATTGAAAACATAAAGTAGGACTCCTACAAAACTCTCGAACTCCAGGAGCATCAGCCACCATGTCAGTTATGGACCCAGATCAGAACTCCAGCTCTATTCAGCAAAAGACCAACCTAATTTCTACTCTTAAAGGCTTTGTCTTATTTGGGGCCTTTGAGTCTGACCCTGCAATCCTTATACATACAAGCAGCCCTTTTTGTCCTTATATAAGTAAGAGTTTTGTGCATGTAAAGGTTGCAAGGTGAATCCCTTTGAATATCATTATCCCAAATATAATAACTGTTTGTTTTAAATGACAACATAACTCTTGTCTTTTAAAAACAAACCCATATTACTCAATAGAGAATTCTGGTTGAAAAAAATGCATTAATGTTGCATTTTGAAAGCAGGCAAAGGTCATATGAATGTTGCCCAAGATTTTTGATTGAGTAACGTGCTTTGGAACAACTTGCTGTAATTCTTTGGCAGAACAGTCTTTATTGTTCAAGTGAAATTTTTCACAGTTAATAAGATGGTCAGTTGCAGATATTGAAAATATTTGCCCTGCCAAATACCACAACAGTGAAAACTCTCAAGTTGGTTGAATAAAGAAACAGAAGTCATTCCAACAAACTTCTTGACAGCTGGTGGAGAAATTCCAGAATATTATTTGACCCAAAATGAAACTCTCTTATTGATTAAAAATAAACAAAGAGAAAAACTTACTATTAACTCTTTTCTGAAGAAAATTGCCAAAATTTTTTTGATTATGTTATTTGCAAGGAACTGTTTGGCAGAGCAAAACTGCTTGATGGTTGAGGTTTTTTTCAAGAAGATTCTATAGTTTATCCAGATATTTCGTTTCATGCATAGACTACTTTCTATTGGCCATGATACCATCAGTTTTTAAGAAGATTCTCTGGAGATGTCCAGGGATAATTCTGCTTAGAAAGCTCTGGTTAATTTCTTCTGCTTTGCAAGCAGAAAGAGCATATGGATCACAGTAATGAAACTGAATTTGGACAATAAAACCCTAAAAATCTACATGAGTGTGCAATAATTCAGGAACAAATACTGCTTTCAGAAACTAATATGCTTGCCTAATATGGACAAACAAATGTTGGTGTAACTGAAAATACAACACAGCTTTGCTGCAACCATTTACAAACAATCTTCATGTGTCCTACCCCCATGTTCTGTAAGGTAGAAAAATGTTTTTCTGGTATTGGTGTCTCTGGACTTTGCCTATTTCCAACAATCTGAACTATGTCTTTGCCATAAATTGCCAAAGACACACTGACACTTCCACTAAAATCTTATGTAAAAATTGTGCTCAAATTCTATATTAACTTATGCACAAAAAATACACAGATATCTTAATTGTTTTCATGAATTTCAGGGAATGAACATGGCAATAAAAAATTCTCTTCTTATCATGGAACATGAATAAGCATCTCAGAAAACCTAAATCCAAACCTGATTTAAATTTGGAAGAACTTGGCAACAACAGCAGCAGAAGCCTTGTAAAGTAAAATATACTCAGCCAATTACCCCAACAACCAGTCCTCCTTTTCCAGTGAAAAGAGCAACTGGACTCTTGCACAAAGTCTGAACTCAGTGTTTACATCCTGAGGGTAAAAAAAAAGAGAAGATACACTAGTTCCAGGGATAAAGTATCTATGCAATTGTGTGTGCATGTGTGTGTGTTACTTAATGTTTCCCACCCCCTGCCCCCCCAAAAAAAAAAAACCCAAAAAAAACCACAAAAAAAACCCCAAAAAACCCAAACCAAAACAAAAGTATAAAGAGGGAAAAACATTAATTACAGTTTGGTTAAAACAGTGTGGTTATAATTCGAATCGGTGCTCTACACCATAGACCTGTTATGTTCAGCCTACTTCCACACTGAAGCTAAGTTGCTCAGGACTTTCAAGTATACCAACCCACGAGATAAGACGGTAAGTACTGTACTTTGGAATGTTGAATTTGCACCAAGGTTAATTGTGAACAGCATCTGGGAAGCCTCAGCTGATTCCTGCAGACTCCGATGTTTGTTCAGGGTGGTGGGAAATCAAGTCGTTAAAATACAAAGCAAAACCAGGGACAAACCCTGATGAGTGAGTATCCCCGGTGATAAAAGGCTCAGGAGAGCGTGCCAGGGCTCCTACCAAGTTTTATCATAAGAGGCTTTGTGGAACTGTAGCTGCTTGTTCCTCGGATCACTGTCTGAGAGAGAGACAGACACCCGAGCGGAGCTCTGCGCGGGTGGTACTTCTGTGCTGCTGGCCCCGAGCAAATCTCCCCGTCCCGTCTCAGGCACACGCCTGAACCTAAAGCCGCAAACTTGCGGGGCTGGCCAGTGCTGGCCGGAGTAGCCGTGTGTGCGGGTGCGGGGATGGCTGCTTGGCCGCCGGCCCGCGCCGCTCGCAGGGGCGCTGTGCCCGGTCGCCGCCGGCCCGGGGGCGACGAGGCCCTGCCGAGGGAGTCGCCGCCCGCCCTCATCGGGCCCTGCGGCCCCTGCTCCTCCCGGCCGCCCGGGCCAGCGGGGAAAAGCCCCACTTCTCTTCCTCTGCGAGGGCCGAGGGTGGCGATTGCCCGTCCGGGCTGCTTAAATCGTGTCACGTTCCTCCCTTCCAGGTGCTCGGTAACCGGCCATGCACAGGGTTAACATCATCCCCGGTCGGACAGTATGTGTTTAATATGCGAGCGTATTTGATGTTCATTGACAGAGCAACAATAGGAATGATCTTGCTTTATGTACCAGTTACAAGGTTTAATATCATTATATTGCATGCAATATTAGTTTTTATTAGTCGCCATTAACAAGATGTTTTCTACTCGAATTCTCATTTACTTGTTCAATGCAAAAATTATCTTTGTAAAAGAGAAAAATACATCTTCAAGTGTCAGCTATATTAAATTAAAGAACTGTTTACCCTTCCTAAGGAAAGCATATGTATCTAAATAGGCATCTTTTTCCGTTTGCATAGTAGATTGGAAATTAGCATTTTTGTTCATTTTCCCATGTATGCACAGCGCCTGGAAGAGTAATACTCCATGCATATCAGATCAGCCAGCCTACAATTTTTGTGCAATATATTATTTGGCAATCTAAAATTTGTAATTTGCATGAAATTGCTTAATTAAAATACAGCCACTCAGGGTATTAATTTCTCTGTCTGGCAGTTCAACA
>NW_020897719.1:8447960-8457960 GCF_003984885.1 Neopelma chrysocephalum
TATAGAAGTTGATATTCCTCCCTGTTTTCTTGAGAGATGAGTTAATGCTTTTCATTCTTTTTGAAAACAGCTCACAAGTATGAGTGACAGAATTACCTTCTTTGAGTCAAAGGTACTGGCATAAGCAAGCCATATTTTTCCATAGTCAAACTTTGTTTTGAGTCCATAGACAAAGTTAAGCTTTCCTTACTTGACAGACTCAATACAGAATTACTAGCTACATTATTCAGACTTGAAATTCACTTTCAGATTGCAGCTTAAATGTGCACAAAGAGTTCCACAAAGTGTTGATTGAGAATTTCTGGACATAAAATATGTTCTAGCAATTCACAACTGATTGAAAAAAAACCCCACCAGCTGTAACTCAAATAAATCATTTTGTGGCTTGAATCAAGCATTTTTCATCCCTTTATTCAGCATGTAGCACACAGATTAATGGATATGCTTCAGTAACTTCAACAGTATGTGTTCACTGAACAATTGGACCACCAAACAAGGGCTTCGTCGGTCTGTTCTTACATCAATGAGATACTCAAAAGAGTTCCAGATTACTCCTTTCTCCGGCTCCACTCACAAGAGTTCACTCTGAGTTGTAGCCATTTATTTGACATGACTGATAAATTTGGACAATTATTCTCCCTCTTTCTAGAGATCCACTTTGGCCCCTGCAACTGCAGATCAATTGAATAATATTATAAGACACCGTGTGCATGGACAGCTAGAAGAATCAACATAGTAAAAGAAGTTTAAAAGCTCTTCAGTCAGTTGAAAGTAGAGAGTAGAGCTGGCATCACTTTCAGTTAGGGAGGTATCTACGTTTGTCAGTACAAGCTTAGGCTTTGATTTCCATAATTGCATACATAAAACTACATTCATGCAACGTGTATGAACAACTGCTACTATAATTGCACACACAGACAGATTACCTACCCATTCTTTGTTCCTGCAGTTTCTGCATATATTTGGCAGTTATGGTCATTAGGCAGGCAGTTTTGGAAATCTGGCACATGTTGCAATTATTCAAGCAGTAAATCCTACCCCTGAAAAACCAGAAGCATAATCTCATGCAGGATAATCAAAGGAAAAGTACCTTTTTCTTTCTGACTCTCATCAGTTCTTAGTTGTAACACAAGAAGGACCGCATGTTGAAGCTGACCCCATACTAGGATTATGTATTCTAGGAGGGATCTCAAAACTAAAGACAGAAAGGAGATCTAAAGGATTTCTGAAGCAGCCACAACATAGCATTCATCAAGCGTTCAGCCAAGGAAGCACTTATGGCATCTCTAGGGCACAAAAGCATAAAACCTCCAATCGTTTCCATATTGTAAGGATTCTACAGGTGTTAGGTCAGACTTCTGAGGTGCTGAAAGATTTTGACACTATATTCATCCTTATTCTGATCACTGTAAATAGAAGTTGAATCTTAGGGGTAAATATTGGGATTCAGTGCTTCCTTATCACATATAGCCCAACTTGAAATAGAAAATTCTGTATTGGTTCAGCACTGGAAGTTGAACGCTGAGTTTAAATGTAGCACAAAGGCAGTTCTTCCTGGAAGAGTTATCATCTACTATCATTTCATCCTCAGGCAATAGGTTTGTGGATGCATGTTTTGTGGTGCATGTGTTTTCATAAATATACCTACAAGGGAGAAAAATCAACCTGTATCCAGTATATGATAAATCTAGTCCTTTGATACACTTGAAGTTGTTTATTTCAAATTTTAATGACTTATTGCCAATCTTCTCAAACTTTCTCTGCTTTCTTCCAAGAGTTCTGGAAAATTTGCTAGGCATATAGACCTAAAAGTAGCTCATTGCCCCTCATGTACCAGCTGAAAGTAGTCCTTTCCACAGTCACCCTGTCTGCTTGCAGAAGCTCCTTTCGTTCCGATGAAGCTCTTATTTACTACAGATTTCTGAAAATCCTGGTGTATAGTAAGGTCTTAAAATAAAACCATGAACACCACAGACATTTAAAAGATGTTTAGAAAATTGTGCAGGATAGATCTAGAGAAAACTTTTGAGAAAGAAGCCTCATAATATACATGAAGATTAGCAAACAGGTTTCACTATTGTTATTATTATTAGTAGTAGTAATAGCAGTAGTATTTGGAAGGACAAACAGTGGAAGGACTTCACTGAAATGTCTCTGTAATGGAGAATGTATGTCCTCTGGAGCAGCAGAGGCTGCTGCTTCTGTTTCAGGAGGCAGGGGTGGGTTCATGCGGAGCAGTGATTGCAACAGAGGCTCACTACCACCATCTGGCACCATGTGTATTTTACCCTGTCACCTGGTAATCAAGCTACTCGGATTGTGTTTTCCTGTGCATAATTAAAAAAGGTACCATACTCTATAAAATATATTTACAGTCAACTCACAGATAGTAGAGTATGCCTTATCTTCCTTCAGGGGAAGGGTATTTAAATAGAAGATGAATTCAATGAAAGGACAGGGGCTTTTAAATAAATAAATTTATGTGAAGGAACTGATATTCTCTATTAGTTCAAAGGCACATGGTATCTTTTCCAGCCATGGTATGTTTAATTTTAAAGACCTTATGTTAAAAAGCTTTTATACAAATATTTGCAGAACTGAAGCCAATGTCCTTAAAAAAAAGGAGTTTTAATTAAAAAAAAATTAGATCCCCATAGCACTTAAGAGTTTTAGCATCTTGATTCTTAATTTTCCCCAAATTCCCAAGCTTCCCAACTGATTGTGGGAAAAGTTTAGAGCTCTGTTTTTCAGAAGTATCTAGGAACTAGAATGACAACTAGTCAGTGCCTGAGACTCCCATTAGTTAGAATATTAGATTCCTAGAGTATCCTGAGTTGGAAGAGACCCATGAGGATCACTGACTCCAAATCTTGCCTCCACATGGGGCAACCTAAAAGTTAAACCGAAAAAAAAGTTAAAACATAAAGCTGGGCATTGTTCAAACACTTATTGAAGTCCAGTTGGAGTCTTGGGACCATGATCACTTTCCTCAAGAGATTGTTCCGGTGTTTGACCACCGTCTCAGTGAAGAACTTTTTCATAATATCCAGTCTGAATTTCTGATTATGTAGCTTTAATCCATTCCATCACTGGACACTAGAAAGAAGAGATCAACACCTCCCTCTCTGCTCCCTTCAGGAGGAGATTGTAGACAGTGATGAGATCACCCTTTAGCCTTCTCTTCTCTTAGCTAAATAAAAAAGTATACTCATCTGCTCCTCATAAGTCATGCCCTCTAGTCCTTTTGACATCTTTGTTCCCCTCCTTTGGACACATTATAATCTATTATAGAGCCCCAAACTGCACAGAGTACTTGAGGTGAGGCTGAGCCCAGTGGTACAGTCTCTTCTTTCAACCAGTTAGGTGTGCTGTGCTTGACGGACCCCAGGAGACTTCATGTCCTTCTGATCTCTAGGGAACTTTGTTGACTCATATTGAGCTTATCATGAACCACACAGTTGCTGTGGGATTTCAGGCGCTTAAATACTTGTCTGGCCATGAGAACTGAACCAAGGACGTGGAGAGAGCACTGGGCCTTGGCCTGAACCTCTTCCTGTTGCTGAGGTCCGGCTGAGGGGCAGTGTATTTACAAAGGCTTCCCTGTCCCATGCACTTTCTGATGCCTGTCACTGTCCAGCGTGAATCAAGACCAGAGAAAAAAGGTTCTGGAAGAGAAGCAGACTCATCAAGTTGTCTTGCGGATTGAATCTTAGTGTGTAAACCTCATCCCTGCATAAAGAGCTGTCAACCCACTGTGCTGGGTGAAAAGCAAGCTCCTACTGTTCACATATCATCTCTGGATCAGTTACTTAAAAGGCATTTCTAATACTAAAATGTAAAAAGTGACGGTATTGTAATATATCATGATGTTTAAACACAAATGGTTGAATCTTTCATGGATAGCTCATGGGCTAATAATCACGTTCCCCTGAAATAAGAATTTCTTACGTAAGTAAAGGGAGGAGATTTGGACTGTCATCAACATCCGTAAGTTGTATAAAACTCTGAATGTCACTGTCCTGTATTTCCATTTGTAAAATGACTTTGCCTGGACCTTTTCAGAAGCATGTTCATTTACAGAAAGAGTCCAAAGATATAATGCTTCTTTGCCTTACATTCGAAAGGTTCTCTTTGTGGAGGATCTTCATGGATTAATTTCTGAAATTACTAGTTTTATGGCAAACATTTCAGAGTGCAATGCAGAATTGTATTCAGGATTTCTTGTGCAAAAAACTGAAAAGAAACATTTCAGGGATTCTCACTGTGAAGTATACTGTCTTGTAACTATATCAACATTTAGTAAACCTTTATTGTTCTGCTGTGAGTACATATAAAAATGTCATAGGCAGTCTCATATGCTTTTTCCTACAAGCTATTAACATAAAAATATATCTTATTTCTGAATCAAATTTGTATAGTAGAAGTTTTCATCCTTATCCTACAGCATTGCACCATAAGGTAAGGAGAAGTGACTTATTTACAACTCTGCTATGGGTAAGTGAAACTATAGAATTTGAATATGCACACCATAGTTACCTCTCTGCTGTTCTAGAAAAAAAAAAAGCAAAACCACTGCAGAAAATTAACACTAGTACTTTGAAAAAATGCTTTTCTTAACACATTCATTTACTGAATACATCTGAGATTGAACATGCCAATATAGTTTTATAACAAAAAAAATATATTTAAAATGTAGAAAAGAAAACATACTGGAACAGTTTTGTGCAAGGGGGAAAAAAAAGATTTTGAACAGTTATTCTATTTTCCAGTTTCCAAAGGTTCTACATGAAATGAAAAACCTCACTCAGTAGTTCCTGCATTTGCCTGTTTCTTGTGTTAATTATCTTTTGTTTGCCCTTGATAATCCTGAGTTGGTATGAAGATAATGAAGGCTGCAGATTCATCTCAAAGTGTAAAAAACAATGGCATTGTCAATTCTGCATCACAACACTTTATAATTTATGAATGTTATCCACATTAAGGAGAATGCTAGACTTTTAAAATTACTTCCATGAATAGATTAAATTACAAGTATTATTACATTTCATTTTATTAAGTGCATCTTAGTAGTTATTAGGGCAAATGAACATGTTCTCTCAATTACATAATAACATTAGAACTAAAAATTATGCATTGACACTCCCAAATGCATAATAGGCATTGTGTATTAATCATCCCAAACAATATTTTTGGTTTATATGAAGACGATTATTACCTATTGAAAAATAACAGTCTTACTGATTTATTGCAATTCAGCCCAAAGAATGATTTTTCATATAAAAGCTTTGATTCTTTTCTGGATAGTTAATAATTTCTAGCTCTTAGAAAAAAAAGTGAGGGTCTTTTAATTACTTTCTTTTATTAATCTAATTACAATAAGACAAAGTTTATCATATATTTCATTTTTAAATATCCTGGACAAGACAGTATAGCACACATTCAGCATATACTAATAATTAAAGAGAAGATTTGTTAATTTTTGCTTTTAGCTTTTCGCACATTGTAATTATTTACATGATATGGGCTTTCAGTTACATTTTAATTCCCTCGAACAATTCTGGTGGTCAGATATGTGGATTGCCATGCTGCCTTTTATTCCAAGGAAAAACTTTCATCTAAGTAGATTAGCATTGTTTAGGGCATTGCTTAAGAATAGGAAAAGCACCTGACACTAGCATATTGACCTGAGTGGCAACATTTGAACTCACTGAAGTCGTAGAAGGATTGAGACCTTGCACAGTACAAACATGTGTGATAGCAAAGCATTTTAGGCACCTGCAGAGCAAATGAAATACTTTCAGATACTTTTGCAGTATCTAATTTTTATTTGTTTGTGATATATGCATTAATTGCATTCCTTGTAAATGCATTTATTTTATTTAAATTGCCTAGATAACCACGTATCATTTTTTCCAGTATTTCTAAAACTTTGTGTGAATTAGATCTGGTAATGCACATAGTGGTATACTGTTATTTGCTTTGACAGAACTGGTGAATTTTTCAGCATGATTTCTTAAGGGATAATAATTCAATCATTAAAAAAGCAATTTGTTTTCATTTATTGCATTTTGCTATTTTGATTTGAAATTGAGGTTAACAAACATGCTGTCAATATCATTGTCTGATTTTGTCACTTCATAAAACATTGGTACATGCTGGACTGGTGTTTTCAGGTGGCAGTTATTGACTCATCAGTAAAGTAACAAAAATAAATAAGATTATTCTGGTATTATTCATATCAGCTACAGATTAACAGTCAATAAATCAGCTTTGTAACTGAATACAAATCACTAAGTTTGTTGATCTAAATATTAAAATGTTAACACGTGACTTTATCATATGAGTCTTGAACACACTGCACGATCCGTTCAATTCAGCAAGAAGAGCATATAAATGTGCAATATTACGTAGTCCTAGAGAATAACAAAAATGCATTTTAATTTGATATATTTTTGCATGGAAGCTCTGTCTGAGAATTTAAATGTCCTTTGTGCTGCTTAAAACCAACTTTTCCTCATGTATTCTGCTCTTATGTTTCCTACCAGCTAGGATAGAGTTTATGAATGTGATCCACAGAAAGCATGTGGAAATGCCTCTAACAGTGAACATTTAGAATCAGCAAATGCTCTAATTGGTCATTTCATGGGAGTATGTAGTCACTGTAATTAGACATTGTTTATATTAGCAATGTATTGGGTAACATGAAATGACTAGGTGATCCTTTCTGGCCTAATGTTATTAACTAAACAAAGTAAGTTAGACTCTTTATCATCATTACATTGGATTAAAAATGACTGGAACTAATACACGTGCAGTTCACAAAATAACTAGCCTTCTTAGTTCCAATTAGTCCTCAATTAAATTGTACCAGCAGTGGTGTCAGACTTACAGATACATTAAATTGTCTTTGAATCTCTCTGATTCCTTTAGTTCTCCCTTGTGCCAGTAAGGAAGTTTCAGAAATGAAAGTGTTAACAGCTCCTTTGAAATTACTCCTATTTAAGAAGAAATATCATATTACTTTCTTAATCTTTCTAATTCTATTCTCATAAGATGATCTTGGATTTGTTCCTTTAACACAGACTCTTTAGTACAGTCCCGATTTCTGTATTAATGAATTGAGAAGATGACATCAGACTCTTAGGTAAGTGCTATAAACTCAGTTATCTGATTCTTATAGTAAGATGTCATGTATAAAAAAACCCCAATATTTTGTCCTTTCTTACATCAATATTTCTTTGAAAAGTAATAGTTGGGTGTTATATAGGTAGCACACAAAAGACCATGTAGTAATTTGTAATTTACCTTTTGATCATCACAAGAAAAATTTCTACTGGGAAATGAAAGCCAAACATAATTCACTAAAATTACACTGAATGCCCTTTAATCAATACAGTTAAATCTAGAGTTTGTTGTTAAATCGATCCTCTCCTTTATAGAGATATACTGTCTTGATTGTTTTAGGGATAATTATTTCACAGGGAATTTTTACAATGATTAGTAGAAATGAGACAACAGTAAACTTGACTCGGAGCCATTGAATTACTGTGCTGCAGAGTGCATTTGTCTCTTCTAGTTTGAAGCTTACTGATATCAATACTGATTTACATCATTTCATGCAATGATGTTTTCCTGAGAGAAATGAAGTGAAGCTGATTTCATTTCAGAAATGAACAGCCTCTGTGCTTGTTTTTCTTTTACAAAAGTGTCAGCTCTTGCCAATATAAATACTCACTGGTGCAGATTTTCTTTCCTTTCCTACTTTTATCACTTAGGCTGATTCCTTGACATACATCATACTGAAAAAGTCCAGATAAACTTTGGAGAAATAAAAAAAAAAATGTTTAGACTAGGAAGACAAAGGTTGAACTAAAGAATTACTTAAAATAGTCCAACTGAGCTATTTCCATACATATGAAAATGCAATTTAAATATCAGAGATCTAAAAATTCAGAAGTTTTCTTCTTCAGTTTCATTTGTAAATGAAGATTCTTTGTAAGTCTGTGTGATTTTAATAGCTCACATACCGTAAGTCAATACAGCATTTAAAAAGATAAAGAAAGAGTCAGAGGGATGAGTTTCTATGGCTGAAATAGATGTAATTGCTTGCACTACTCTATCGAAGTGAAATTGAATTGCAATGCATTACTCAGAAAAATAGACTTATGTAGCAGTTTGATTAACATAATGAAGTACATATTCTATGTATGAATGAATAAAGGATGGTAAGTATAAAGCTTGAACTTTTGCATTATGTATTCTGTCACCTAAACTTTTCATTAGTAAGAATATGGTGAATTATGTAATTCAGAGAACATCCCGACTAGAGTGTCTTTTAAAGCAAGCAGTCTAATTGGCAATAGTTACAATTCCGTGTAAAATGAAATAATTCTCTAATGAATAACATAATAAAAAAGTGTTTGTTTTTTGCCCTTAAATTGTCTTTAAAGCTTAATATCTAATGCAAGGAATTCCTTTAATTTAACATCAGTTTTGGTACTATGTGTTTTTAAATGAGTGCTTAATATTAATTCTAACACTTTTTCAAGGAACAAGGAAATAAAGTTTTTAGTATTTATAATAAGAAAGCATATTCTGAAATTGGTTATTACCTAAATGTTATAGAAGTGGAAATCTAGTTCAAATGATCATTTCAGAAATGTATAATTTACTGCACTTACTATTGGCTGTAGCTTTAACTAGAAAATTGTACAAATAAAGTAAAAAAGCTGTTCTGAGAAACAGGAAAGAATTATTTATTGAAATATACTGAATGTTACATTCTTAAAATAGGAAACTCCAGCTGCCTTTTTGAGATATCTAGTACTTTTTTATATCCTTAGATATTATTTTTTAACTATAAATTCATTCATATTTTTGGTAGTCAATATGTAAATTTTGTTTACCTTACTCTGCAGAATAAGGCATTTGTCATAGCAATGATTCAACTTCAATTAATCAGGGATTAATTTAACCTTAATATATGCTTTATTTTAAATTTCTGCAGAGATTTGTTGTGTTTGTCATCTCAACTTGGTCCAGGTTAAGATAATATGAACAGAATGGCCCAAACCACTGACCTCTGCTGTTGCCAGTGGAGGAGCGACACTGACAAAGCTCACAGGAGCAAAAACTGTGCTCTTATTCCTCTCTGTTAGACCTGTGCTGCCTTCCAGGATGTGGAATGGCTATGTATGGTATTGTTGTAACTCTGGAATTTATGAAATGTATGTCCTTATTTGATGTACTACATTTGACCTAGCAGTGTGTACAATAGAAAGCTACAATATAAATCCTTCCTTAATTGCTATGACATATGTATCAATGAAATTAAAATATATGTGGTTTACTTTAGAAGCTGAATCTCTGTCAGAGAGAAAAAAACACATTTATAATAGGCTATGGGTATGGTAAAGCAAAGTTTTATGTGCCTGGTCAGTACAGAAATGTTATAAATGGGCATATTGCATCCATAAATTATTTCTTTCAGTGGTACAACATTTTATGAAATTTCACTTTGCAAATTCCCTTGGAATTATTTGTGGAGATGCACTTTTCTCCTGGAAAAGTGATAAGGCCAGAAGATACACTTTGGGGTCACAGGCCATGAGTAGCCTTATACATATTAACAATTCTGCCACATATCAGTGCTCCCAGGTTTCAGCAGTCTTGGGAACATTAAACCTTCTGTCATTCACATCCCTACTGGGTTTGATTCTGCTGAGGTTTAGTGGAATTATAAACACAGATGAAAATATGCAGAATATATTTCTTTTTTGAAGTGATTATAATGTGGTGTTTCTGCACTGCAGCATTCATAATAAAGCCAATGTGGTGTTTCGGTGCAATATGACATCTCAAGTAATCTTCTTAACAAGTAGGCAGTGTTAGACAAAACATCCACTGTTTTACTTGCTTTATTTAAAGACATAGAACAAATGGACTTATTCTTACAAACTTTAAAAAATCTACAACAGACATTGCCTTCAAGTTTTCAGAT
>NW_020897719.1:8460460-8465682 GCF_003984885.1 Neopelma chrysocephalum
TTGATAGGTTATTCATATTGCTATGAATACTTTTGTGGATTGATTCAAACTGTCCTGAACATTCATCACACATTGATGAAGATATAGGTAGCTAGAAATAAGTGTATGTTCAAAGAGTGGCCATCTTTTGGCTTATAAACTTCTGAATGGCTCCATGTTTCAGTTTTCTTCCTCAATTCAAGTGTTTTGTTTCCATGATGCTCTTATACCAATATAATCTTCCTTAAACCATTAGAGTCAATTTTGAGGCAAGATGGAGAGAGGGAAGAGGAAAACCAGTCATTGTAAATATAAATTCAGTTGAAGTGATGCATCATACATATATTGAGACAACTTCAGAAGGGTGTATGTTACATCCATATTCAATTAATGAGATACGTCTCAATTTTTATTTAGATTTGTATAAATGGTGAGGATCCAAACTATCACAAATAATAAGCTGTGTTCTGGTCCAAATGGATCCTGGTGGACAGTGTTATTTCTGAAAAATTCCTTAGAAATTATTCTTCCCACTGAAGAAGAAGCAGAACTAAATCATAGTTCATCAATATCAAAGATCAGTATATTTTACATAGTCATCAAAAAAACTCAAGAAGAATCAGCTGGAAATTCATAGTGTAAAGAACTTGGTATTCACCAGAAGTTTATACTTTTTTCCTGTTTGTTTCCAAGTCTTACTAATGGATGCATGAAACGTAGAGTTGCCTGTAAAGGTATTCAAGTTGAGGTCACCACAAAGGCCCATGGTTTTTATGATTTACAGGTGGAAATTCAACATAAATGTAAGGGTTTATTTGTCCAGGGAGATAGACCTACTCTTAATGGTCTTGGGTAATGTGCTGGGGAAGATCTCTGTTGGACTGACGTGGGGACACAACAGCAGACATGGAAACTGGAATTCCTGTTGCACCAAGCAGCGATAAGGGGATCTGTGAGATAGTTCAGTAACTTCCCATACCTCAAAAACTGAGGAACTTAATATAGATACTGATAGTTTTCTTCCTTATTTCTGTATTTTATGCTCTGTCAACAGAGAAGTTGACTAGTTAATTCTGAATGTGGGAAAAGCCAGAGAAAACCAGAAGATCCTCTATGTAAGCTCCCAGAGGCATAAACATTATTTATGACACGTCATTTAACTGAGGGAAGTAAATGCTAATAAATGCTCAAAATAAAGAGAATAGAAATGTGATTTATCACAGTAAGAGATGATGGTTATTCATCAGAAATACCTGTTTTTTCCTATTTTTTTTTCATTTTTCATTTACATAGTTGCTTAAGATGCTTTTGATATTGGTAGCTCAGGGAGGAGCAAATGTACACACTAAGGACTTGGATAAGTTTCTGCTATTTGAATTTGCTAGAGATTTTATTAAATAACACTATAGCTCAGGACAAGCTGATGGCATTTCACAGTCTATTTCCCCATATTCCCTAAATGCTGATTTACCAAGAATCAAATGCATGTACACATACACATACTCTGGAGCACGTGTTAAAGCTGTGCTAAACATTTTCCATGTAACATCCAGATGGCAACATTTTGCCAGAAAGCCTGGTACTTAGAAATGATAAATAAATAAAACAAACAGAATCTTGTGTTGTAATAAGGAGACAATGGAACAGCTGCAAAGCATGGAGTAAATTCAGCTTGACTTGCTGTGAACACAGTGGCTGGATTTTACCCAAGAGATATTAACAACATTCAGATTCCTAAGGGGAACATTGTGAAAAGAAAAGAAGGGATCTCATCGGGAGGTCTCTTAGCACATTTGGAAAAATAAACACAGAAACTATGAAAAATAATATTTAAGCAGCAAAATCAGCATAGGTTGTCCTCCCGTAGTATGTTGAAAAAACATGAACTTGTCTTGGGAAGAAAAAATAGTGAACAGAGCTTTGTTTTATTTTGTTTGGAGGGAGAATCAGGAAGAAGATGGAGGGAGGCTGGAGCTTGGGAAGGCAAACCGTGTGACAACAAAAGCCACCAAGTGAGGGAAAGAGAAACATTGAAGGTAAGGAAAGCAAAAGCAAAGAGGGTGTATCAAGTGTGTTTCTAAAGGGTGCTACTTATTAAAGAAAAGAAAGCCCCTCCAAGCTTCCTGAGTTATATTTACAAGGGCAAAAGTATCACATAACACAAATGCTTCTGTCATAAAAACCATTTTCAGTTCAAGCAACATTTGAGAGCAGTTCCTCACCACCAGTAGTTGTAACTGCAAGTGCAGTAGTAAAAGCTACAGTAGGTGAAACATTTCTGTCTGTTTTGCTTTGCCTTTCATGGGTGGGCTGTCTCGTACATATGGTAGTGCACATTGATTGCTCTATGCTGAACGTGGTATAGTAATAATTCACGGAGACTCATATTATTGTTGTCCTCTTGTTATTGAAAGTGAAATATTGGGATTTTTTCTCTTACAAGGTAGTTCTATGTAATAAGGATGGACACCCTGATATGTATTTATGCTTTAGGCACACACATTTGTAAACAATGACCTGTGTAAAAACCAGTGGCAGTAATAAAAATGGAAATCAGTGATCAAACTTAGTAACTATGCATCAAGCAGGTAAATCACATTCCTGTATGATGATTTCCTGTTATTCAACTGATAGGCAGAACTTTCTGAGTTGGAAACTGTAGTAGTTTAGGAGAAAGTAAAACGGGGTCACATTAATCTGTAGTCTCTTATGTTTTCACTCAAATGCATGAAGGAGGATAGGCAAGAATTTCCAACATTACCATCACTCTGACTTTGACTTGACCGGGTTGACATGATCAAATGACTTTTTTTGCCTGGTATGTGCTCCTCTGCTTTTTACATCCTTGATATCCCAGTTTATACACGTGTACATGCTGACTTCCTCCAGGACACCACAACCCATTGTGATAATTGCACTGCTAAAGCTACCTGCTGTGTTAAAGGTCAGCAGAAGGGCCTTAGTGGTGAAGTGGCACTTGCTTATCAAAATGCAAAATACTGGGGTGAAAGAAGTAAAACTCAACTATTATACGTTACTAAACTCGAGACATTCAAAGTCGAGTACATCATTCTCATGTACCAATACCCAGAGAAGAATGTCACAGCATGACTCCATCCTAGTGATGGAGACTGGAAGAAGAATGAAAAATAATGCAAAGTTATCTCCTTTTTGTTAAATCTATTGTAATCTTGTGTTCTTCCTCTGCTACTGCACAGAAATAAAGACATTTTAATCCCAGGGTACAACTGAGAGAAGCCCTGATCTAATAATTGTAAAACCCTTCTATCCGATATTTTAGAACTCAGAGTACATGTCACTTATGAATATTCACACAGACTACTAAAAGAATTATATTCTGTCTGCAGTTACAGGAAGGAAAGGAACATGATAAATTCTAAAGAGATAGCAGTATTTTATGGAAATAGTAAGGGCATCCACAACAAAATTCTTGCAGGAAAATTTTTCAGGGGAGGTATAATGGACTAGCAATTACACCATTATGAAGAACATCTTTTAAAGGTAATGAAATACAGAAATTATTCTCAAATATTAGAAAAGTTGGAATTCTTCAAGGTAATGTGTTAATGTGCATGTTCCTGCAGGAGTATCCATGCTGTTCAGGTAAGATATGGAATGCAAAAGCCTGATACAAACTTTCCAAAACAAACTAGAAAACCAAGTTAAATGCAAATTTTTTTTCTTAATGAAAGACAAGTTTTTATCTGAAGAAGGAATTTGCCTCCTGAAAGCCTGCCCTAAGGTTTACAGTTAAGGTTACTTAAAAATATGCACTTTACACTTATTCATGTCCCTTAAAATTAAGTAAACTGCAGAATTCCTTGAGAGTAAAGTAATAAATGTTTATAAGATTATTTTCCACTGTTTTCTGACAAGTCAGCACAGGCCTAATCTCATCCTGTCAAGAAGTGGACTTGTCCAATGGCAGATGTACTAACCCAAGCAGATACTCAGTAAGTTTGGAGGACTGATTTTCCTCTGAAGTGGAAAACTTCCTGTGTCTACAGTATTTCCTGAAAAAATGGAAGTGGCTTTTTACAAGTTCTTAAAATAGAGGAGAGGTAGTGCTGAGACCTCTAAAACCAGAGGCTGATGGCAGCTTACCTGCTACCACAATGCAGCTAAAAGGAAGAGAGTACTCTCTCTCCTTCATCTCTCTTCCTATTTTTCCTTCCTTTGAACCCTCCCCCTGGCAACACTGGTGTCCCTTCCTTCCAGAATTGTCCTGCTGATGCTGCATTGGGCTTTTTTTTTCTTCCTTTCTGTTCTCATTTAGCCAATGTGATGTCCACTGATAAGAAGGGCTGGAAAGAGGATCTGGGAAACCACAGGATTGTCAGCCTGACCTCAATGCCTGGCAAGGATATGGAACAGCTCATCCTAAGTGCGATCACACAGCACCTACAAGACAGCTGGGTGATCAGACACAGCCAGCAAGAGGGGTAGGTCCTGCCTGACCAACCTGATCTCCTTTTATGACCAGGTGACCTGCCTGGTGGATGAGGGGAAGGCTGTGGATGTGTCTACCTGGACTTCAGCAAAGCCGTTGACAACATCTCCCGTAGCATACTGTTGGAAAAGCTGGCAGCCTACGGCTTGGACAGGGGCACTCTCTGCTGGGTTAGGAACTGGCTGGAGGGCCGGGCCCAGAGTGGTGGTGAACGGTGCTGCATCCAGTTGGTGGCTGGTCACTAGTGGTGTCCCCCAGGGATCAGTGTTGGGCCCAGTCCTGTTTAACATCTTTACTGATGATCTGGATCAGGGGATCGCGTCTACCATCAGCAAATTTGCAGATGACACCAAGTTAGGGTGGAGTGTTGATCTGCTGTGGGTAGGAGAGCTCTAAAGACGGACCTGAACAGGATGGATAGATGGGCCAAATCCAACAGGTTGAGGTTCAACAAGGCCAAGTGCCTTGTTGCCTCCTGCACTTTGGCCACAACAACCCCATGCAGCGCTACAGGCTGGGAACAGGGTGTCTGGAGAGCAGCCAGGCAGAAAGGGACCTGGGGATACTGATTGACAGCAGGCTGACCTTGACCCAGCAGTGTGCCCAGGTGGTCAAGAAGGCCAATGGCATCCTGGCCTGTATCAGGAACAGTGTGGCCAGCAGGACCAGGGAAGTGATTCTTCCCCTGTACTCAGCCCTGGTGAGGCCACATCTTGAGTACTGTGTCCAGTTCTGGGCCCCTCAATTTAGGAAGGATACTGAGGTGCTGGAG
>NW_020897719.1:8465692-8498192 GCF_003984885.1 Neopelma chrysocephalum
CTCCAGCACCTCAGTATCCTTCCTAAATTGAGGGGCCCAGAACTGGACACAGTACTCAAGATGTGGCCTCACCAGGGCTGAGTACAGGGGAAGAATCACTTCCCTGGTCCTGCTGGCCACACTGTTCCTGATACAGGCCAGGATGCCATTGGCCTTCTTGACCACCTGGGCACACTGCTGGGTCAAGGTCAGCCTGCTGTCAATCAGTATCCCCAGGTCCCTTTCTGCCTGGCTGCTCTCCAGACACCCTGTTCCCAGCCTGTAGCACTGCATGGGGTTGTTGTGGCCAAAGTGCAGGAGGCAACAAGGCACTTGGCCTTGTTGAACCTCATCCTGTTGGATTCGGCCCATCTATCCATCCTGTTCAGGTCCGTCTTTAGAGCTCTCCTACCCACAGCAGATCAACACTCCACCCTAACTTAGTGTCATCTGCAAATTTGCTGATGGTAGACGCGATCCCCTGATCCAGATCATCAGTAAAGATGTTAAACAGGACTGGGCCCAACACTGATCCCTGGGGGACACCACTAGTGACCAGCCACCAACTGGATGCAGCACCGTTCACCACCACTCTGGGCCCGGCCCTCCAGCCAGTTCCTAACCCAGCAGAGAGTGCCCCTGTCCAAGCCGTAGGCTGCCAGCTTTTCCAACAGTATGCTACGGGAGATGTTGTCAACGGCTTTGCTGAAGTCCAGGTAGACACATCCACAGCCTTCCCCTCATCCACCAGGCAGGTCACCTGGTCATAAAAGGAGATCAGGTTGGTCAGGCAGGACCTACCCCTCTTGCTGGCTGTGTCTGATCACCCAGCTGTCTTGTAGGTGCTGTGTGATCGCACTTAGGATGAGCTGTTCCATATCCTTGCCAGGCATTGAGGTCAGGCTGACAATCCTGTGGTTTCCCAGATCCTCTTTCCAACCCTTCTTGTGGATGGGCATCACATTAGCCAGCTTCCAATCATCTGGGACCCCCCTGGTGAGCCAGGACTGGTTATAAATGATAGAGAGCAGCTTGGTGAGCTCTTCTGCCAGTTCCCTCATTGCTCTAGAATGGATCCCATCTGGTCCCATAGACTTTTGAGGATCCAAGTGGCTCAGCAGGTCACTAACTGTTTCCTCCTGGACAACAGCCTTCCATCGCTGTCTACCAGCTCCGGAGGCCAGTTGTCCTGAGGACAATCTGTCTTATTGTTGAAAACTAAGGCAAAGAATGTGTTAAGTTCCTCAGCCTTTTCCTCATTTTTGGCAACTACATTCCCCTCCGTGTCCAACAAAGAATAGAGGTTTTCCTTGCCCTTCCTTTTGCTTTGGATGTATTTATAAAAACACTTTTTGTTGTCCTTAACAGAAGTGGCCAGATTGAGTTCAAATTGTGCTTTTGCCTTTCTAATTTTCTTTCTACATGACCTAACTACATTCCTTAACACTTCATGAGTTGCCTACCCTTTTTTCTAAAGGTGATAGACTCTCTTTTTTCCCTAATTTCCTGCAAAATCCCCCTGTTCAGCCAAGCCGGTCATGTTCTGCACCAGCTCACCTTTCAGCACATAGGGACAGCCTGCTCCTGCGCCTTCAAGATTCCTTTCTTGAAGTATATCCATCCTTCCTGGACCCCTCAGTTTTTAAGTGCTGTTTCCCAAGGTACTCTCCAAACCAGCCTCCTGAACAGGCCAAAGTCTGCCTTCCACAAGTCCAGGGTAAAGGTTTCGTTGACACCATTCTTTACTTCAACGAGTATTGAAAACTCTATCATTTCGTGGTCACTGTGCCCCAGACAGCCTCTGACCACCACATCTCCCACCAGCCCTTCTCTGTTTGTAAACAGCAGGTCTAATGTGGCCCATTTACCAGCTGGAGCAGGAAATTATCCTCCATACGCTCTAGGAATCTCCCAGGCTGCCTCTTCTCCACTGTGTTGAGTTCCCAGCAGACATCCAGCAGGTAAAATCACCCACAAGAACAAGGGCTGGTGATCTGAAACCTTCACCAGCTGCTTGTAGAATAATTCATCACCTTCTTTATCCTGGTTGGGTGGTCTGCAACAGATTGCCACCAGGATGTTGGCATTGTTGGCCATCCCCCTGATTCTGACCCATAAGCACTCAACCTTATTGTCACTGACCTCAAGTTCTACAGACTCAAGAGACTCTCTAACATATAAAGCCACCCCTCCTACCATGCCTGTCTCTTCTGAAGAGCATGTAGCCATCCATTGCAGCATTCCAGTCATGTGAGTCATCCCACCATGTTTTTGTGACAGCAACTACATCATGGCTTTCCTGCTGCACCATGGCTTCCAGCTCCTCTTGCTTGTTTCCCAAACTGCATGCATTAGTGTTCATGCACTGTTCATTAGCTGGGCTGCTGATATCACTCCTAACCCTGGCTTTCCACCCTTGGGCTCTTCTCTGTAGAGCCTGGTTTCAGCCCCCTCCCACTTCAAACCTCTTTTATCAATCTCATCACTGCCAACCTGCCAACCAACAGTGGGTAATAATGAGAGGGCCAAATTAACTCAAGGAGTCTCCTGCTAACATTCCTCACGCTGGCCCCAGGAAGGCAGCAGACTTCCCTGTGGGATGGGTCCAGTCAGCATACAGGGCCCTCAGTTCCCCTCAGAAGGGAATCACCGACTACAACTACTCTTCTTTTTTTCTTAATATTTCTGACTGTGATCCGTCTAATAGACGGTGTGCAACCGGGAGACCCTCCAGACAAATCTTTTTCCTGAGTGTCATTTGCCTGACTCGCTAGGTCCAGGGCCTCATACCTGTTCTTTAAGGGAACCATAGGAGGTGATGGGGGTTGGGAGGGCATTCTTTTACCTCTCTGACCAGGGACCTGTTTCCATTTCCCACCATTTACTTGATCTGTTCCATCTGCCTGATGGCAAGAGGGGCAGGGCTTCTCTGACTTCAGCTGAACTTCTTTTGGGTTTGAAAGGGTGTGACTGCACCAGTCTATTTCCTTTTCACTTTCCCTAATACTTCTTAGCCTCTCCACTCCTTTCTTAAGCTCTGCCACTAAACAGAGCAAATCATTCACCTGCTCACATCATATGTAGATGTCTTTCACACTGTCCTCTGGTACCAATGCCAGGCTCAGACACTCCCTACAGCCAGTGACCTGGACAGATGCATCCTTCTTGGTGGTTTCTGTCTAGGTTAGAACATGTCTGCTGACAGCAGCATCAATGGCTTTTGATCATTTGGAAACCATTGCTGGATCTAGTTGAGTTGGAGAGAAAAAAAAAACAAACAAACCAAAAAAACCAAGCACCAAACAAAACCACGCACACCTACCACACAACCCACCAACAAGAGCTGGGAGAGTGGCTGTGCCCTTCCTGCTTCGGCCTGTGCGAACTGCCGTGCAAACTGCAAAATTCCTTCTAATAAACAAACAAACAAAGAAACAAACAAAAAAACAAAAAGAAGAAGCCAGGCATTACTCTGATCCTGAGATGTCAGCATTCCTGTGCCGGGTGTCACTGACTCCATCCAGGACAGAAGTAGTGCTTCAGAGGATCCCTTTGCTCTTTCACTCGGCATTTGCTTGTGCAAGAGATCGTGTAAGTGCTTCAGTATGCTGGTTGCAGTGGTAGCTTGAATAAGAATGATTCAGCTACAAAAGAAGACCTCAGGAGTAACTGATTAGAGGAGTGAGTTATTGTAACTTGGGCTGCTTTGTCACCACTACAATACTGGCTCCAGCACTATCATCACAGAAACTAAACCACACTTCTCTCTTCACCCCTTGGGTGAGTTGACCACACCAGACGCCAGTCAAAACCAACATTTAACTCAAAGTACATATTTTTGTGCTTTAACAGAAGCCAAGTAAGAAATAAATTTCAAACTGCATTTCAAAATAAAACTGCAGCAGGGTCTTAACAATGAAGTCTTAAGGGTATTGAAGTTTTAAGGGTATTGAGTTTATGGATAATAAATAAAAAGGAAGAATACCATTTCAATACAGTCTAAAAGGAGTTGCTCTTCAGCTCCATGAAGCATAGTAGATTTCAATTTTGTAACAGAATAGGCAGCCTGAGGTGTTGATTTTATCTTATAACATGCCAGTAGGTCAGGTATCATCACTGGAAACCAAACTTGAGCTCAGGAGTATAAGCAACAGACAAAGATATATGTCAAAGTGTGCAGCTCAGCCACTAGGAATGAATAAAAGCACTAGAATGTAAGTGTGTGAGTTGCAACATTTTGCTGACCATGGAATGCAGCCCAGTACCCATATGAGAACTTTCTGCCCATGAAACTGGTTGTCATTTCCATCCCAACCTACCAACTAACTTGTTCTGGTGACGTTATAGGAGACTGAGTGACAGTGCCTGAAAGTGCAATTGCTTTTTTGATAGGGAAATTATCTGTTACCTTCCAAGGGTAAAATCAGATTAAATGGGGGGAAGGGGGTGACATTTAATGACAGTGTAAGATAAAATAATACTCCTGCAAAGGTAACAACATATTTGGTGTCCTTGGAGTGTTATTTGAGCTGTTTAAATGATTTATTTTTCTCTTCATTCTCTAAATGAAAAATTGCATTTTAGAATTTCCAGACCACCTGAAATATAAAGTCCTTGAAAAAAAACCAGAAATCCCTTTCTCTCAGATTCATTTGATATTTATTGAAGTAATAAAAAAAAAGTATTTGCCTGCATTTTTTCTCTTTTAGAAATAAACAAAAACAAATATTCAAAATGAAAACTTAAAAGCGTATGTTTTGCAACTAGTAAAATTAGTTTATCTGAGTTTTCCTTTTGTTTCCTCTCACAGGACTACTTACCAAATTTCTTTCAATTAATAAATCCTGAAGTAGTTTTTTGAAGGTAATTTACTATTTTTGTCCATCTCTGCTTGTAATATCAGCAGTTATTGATCATAAAAATACCACATTTGTACATGTAGAGTACATCTCTTTTCTTTTTTTTTTTAAAGAAGTTTTCAATTTTTTATGCTGTATCATTCACTTCTTCCCTACCATCTACCTGATAATGATCTTGGATTTCTGATCAGACTCTGATGTTGACTATCTATTGTTAATATTATTTTTCTTTTTTTTCTCTTGGTAAGTTGATCTTGAGGTAATATCTGCATTATTTCTACTAAATGTATTCTCCAGATTGCATTACATGAGTTTACTGAGTTCCCCAAATAGTTATCATCTGCACAGAAAAATCTCTGACACCTTAGAGTAACCTAAAGACTAAAGATAAAGTTCTGATATTAAAAAAATCTATCTCTTTTTGGCTAAGGACTGTGCTTTACTGTAAAGGAGTTCTTGCTTGTTAATACAAACACAGGCCTGGTTTTAAGGTAATATTTATTTATGACTTTTTATATCAAGGTACTCTAAACTTCACCTGTAATATACTCCACCACCATTTCATGTTAAACTGTCTAGCAGAAGGGATTGACATTAGTTATGAGAGAGAATAGCAGAAGCTCTTTAGACATATAACTACTGTGCCATTTTTATGTAATTCAGTTTAAATTTCAAACATTTCTATTTAACATAATCAAGTGGTATGAAATCTTCTTTTAAAATGGCAAGTATACAGTACCAGCTCAATTGGCACTTAGCAACGGTCCTTTTGCAATATGCACAATAGCTTCCAGCAGGGAGTTTTTAAAGGACCATCCTTTGAGAGCACAAACTCACACATGTACAATCAGGACACATCAAGGTTCTATCTCCAGCTCCCCTTGAGATGTTATTTAGCTAATGCACAAATGTTACAGCTAAGATGTTAGCCTGAAAAAAAGAACAAGCAGTCGTGAGCAGGTACACATCTTTTCTTTTTTCATACCAGGATATCTTCATATTATAATTTCACACAAAGTAATACCTAGAAAGGTGTAGTATGTGATTTTTACTCAATAGGTATATTTCCGCATTTAAATGCACTGCAGCCATCAAGTGCTCCTTCTTGAATCCTGCACTATATAGTGGCAAGGCACCACTGAGTGGGTATACAGCAACAGTCATTACTGGATATTCTCTAGTTAGAATATCACTGGAAACATATAGCTCTATCACAGGCTACCATCACCAGTAAATGCTGCTATGAGCATAGCTGTTCTATATCCAATGAAAAGAGAAGATTTGACTCTGCAACCAGCTTTCCTCGAGAGAGTCAAATACTGGCAAACAATCCCTTGTTTCAATTGCAAACCTCTCATACTTACTGGTTGTCATCCAAAAACTGTGCTGAACCATATAATAAGTTCAAATTTCATTAAGCCTGGATGCAGGGGGAGTTTCCAGCATGCTGCTAAAATCATGGCATAATGCTCTGAACCAGATGATTGCATTATAATCTCATTCTAGTTGGGCTCTTCCTTTCCTAATAGAAGGCTTTTAAATCCAAGATAGAAAGTAAGAGGGTCTCCAATGTTGAAGTCTGCAATGCTGTTACTAAATACGTTGCTTAGATATTTTGCACATGGAGAGATGATGACATTGATACTACTGCAGTAATGCTGTCTTGACTGTAACACTTCAGTATTGGCTTTAATTCTGTTCATATGGAAAGCTGCAACAGCAACACAGCAACAAAAGGGTGACAAAGTTTGCATGATGACAAACTTTTTCTTCAAAGTAATAAGAAATATGACACTTTAGTAAGAAGATTTAATGACAGACTGATGGACAGATCATTCAACCTACTTTCTCCCAGTTAAATGTTTTTAGCATCAATATCTCTGAATAAAATACAGTAGAAGAAAGAAAGCAAAAATGGGCATATATTTTTAGATAGCATGAACATATATAAGGGAAGAATAAATATTGTTGTACATGGGGGACAATGAATTAGTATTGTAATGGACTGTTTAAAAATATGCTCTTTGCTAGTGCCTAGCCATGAAATCCATGGAAAAGACTGGAAATCCATGAAAGCAGGAATAAATTCTGATTTTTTTTGCTTTTAAAAATTATGATATAAAATAATGTAGATATGAGTTAGGGAAAAAAATTGAATATAGTTTTTTTTAAAAAAGAGAGCTTAAAAAATTCTCTAAGCCAGATATTTTGAGGCTTAGATTTTTTTTTAAAACCTACAGAAGTCATTGAAACATTTTTTCAGTTTTGGAACAAAGTAATACATATTCTCTAAATTTTTCAGTTCAGACACTGAATCAAAGGATCAGTGATGTGCACATCTCTGACTATAAGTACTATTATAGGCTTCAGTTGGATTAGGATCCTCTTCTTAATCCGGTCTATTAAAAATGCATATGTTCTAAATCTGCATTATTTGCCTGCTGAATAACAAAGCAGAAGCCTTTTTTTTTTTTTTTTTAATTCAAATGCAAACTATTTGACACTCCAGGGATGGGTGATAGTCTAGAATATTTCAGGTTGGCCCATTCTGACTATTCAGGCAAAGGAACAGATGACATTAGAGACAATTTTTTGTATGGACATCTTGAGGCCCACAGGAAAACTTGCTCTTCTTGACTCCCAGGCTCTGGTCTTAAGTATAGTGCTGGATCATGAAGTCAACATAGTAGGTCACCAGAGTGAGATAGTTAAAAAGGTTCTTTATTTAAAAGATTGATGATGAGGGTGCGTAGTGGCCTGTGAGAAATTTTGATGGTTGATAGTGGGTCCCTGGCCACACCAGTTTGAGAGTGGTTGTCTCTCCCCACAGGCGACATGTGCATAAGGTACAGCAAAACCAAGACTGACACGCTGTGGTGCAAGAGCAGAACGCCATTTTTAAACTTCTGTTAAGTGTTTTCTTTTGACCACTCAGGTTGCCTAGGTAAAGTAGAACTGGTAAAGTCTGCTGGAGAATTTACTTATCCCTAAGATCAATATTTAAATTTCGTTGTTTGCCTTTGGGGTGTTTTAAAGCACTTTTTAGTTAAAAATCCAAAGTGCAGCAGTCTACAAAAATTGGCAGATTGTCCCTTTTTTTCATTTAAAAGAATAATTTTATAATTGCAGCAGTTAAAAACAATACTATAAAACAATCTCCAAACTAATTTTTTTTTGCTATTCTATAGCTAGAAAAGGCCTAACTAATCCTAAACTATAAAAAAACTCATCTGGGCAGACAAACCTGCCTGCCAAGTTTTAGGTGGCTAGGATCCAGAGTGGATGAGATATTAAATGTGAAAACTTAGTTCTTACAGTTGAAATGCCAAAATACAACATCAGGACCTGGTGCTATAACTTTTAAGAGAGCTGAATGGTGTAATACTGTACATAATTATTTCACTTACGAGCAAAAAGGCCTATTACTCATAAGCAGAGCTTGAAGTAAGTTATAAGGATATTTCTTCAGAAACATATACCAATCATGTGACCAAGAAAGACTGTGGTTTGAAATTGTATCTTACCATTTTGGGGACTTGCTGTGTAGTGAAAATCAACAGATCTTGAAAAACCATTGGTTATGGCCTCAAGAGATACTTCATAAACTTTTATTTATTTACAATATATCCATTAGGGTAACATAGGCTAAATAAAATTTCTCTTATCCTATTTTTTCTTTATTTGTCTCTTAATCTTGCTTATATGCAGTACAGTACCAAGGGCTAAAACTCAGCTTTCTCTGGTGTTGGTATACTAGCAGCTTGAACAGCAGGTTTCCTGCCAATTTAAACTTTTAGTTTTTAATGAAGAATTCAAACCAGAAAAGTTAAGCATTCCTTGGGTTTGCTCTTCAGTAGGAAGTAAGTTTGAGTTGGCACAGTGATTACGAAAGCTCTTCTTTAAAATCTTATGGAACCAAAACTAGGAATTCTGTTTAAATTCTTGTAGTCATCTAAGAACACAAAATACTAAAAGAGGAATAAAGAAAATAATAAAAAAAATCCAAACAAATATATTTTACAACCTGAAACTTGGAGAAACAAGCTGCTCTTTCATTTCTTATTTATTAATTTTAAGTAAAATCATTCAGACCTAACTCATAAGAGATATTTCCCCTTTGAGAGTGATCTTGAATTTCTCTAAATATACAGTTACATAAAATATACACAGAACATTTTATTTCTATACCTGCACCATCACAGGAAGATTATTTTTAGCCTCTGAAATAACTTTGCAGAGTTCTGGGGTTTTCTGTATATTTTATGTTGAGGAGGTCCAGAAGCTTTGCTTAGTTGTAATAGGTCTCCATGAGCTAGCTCAATTTACTGCTCTCAGAAGGGGAAGAGAAGGCACGAGAGACTTAATAATGCCCTGGAGCAACATGTGAAGAAACCTTCCTTCACCTCCCCTTCCGTATATACTCCAGGTTTTCTGTGCATGGGTTTGGGCCAAATGACCAAAACAGTCCAATAGTCAGGAATACTTTGCCCAGTTGTGGTCTTGCAGCTGCTGTTCCTAGTTGCTGACACCTGAGTGACTAATTCTGAGTCCTTTACAGAGCTGTAGTGTTATCTGGCCATGGATCACCTATGGTGTGACCTACTGAAAATGAGCTGTCCTAGCTAGTAAATAGCTTGGTCCAGATATTAATGCAAGAGAAGATGGCTGAGGCTGTGTTTGTCTTGAGACACTGGGCTTTGTTATATTGCAGACAACAGCAGGTTCTCGGAAGCTAAGCTGCTTTGCCTCCAACAGGAGTTAGATTTTACGGAGCCTTGAGAATCTGGTCTGTTAGAGATATTCAAGTCTAAATTTAAACACATGCTTACATATTTAGCTGGCCTTGATGATGCTAGTCATGTCACCTAAGAAGAGGCTTTTCTTCAAAGCTTTATAGCTCTCATTTCTTTATGTTACAGGGGCTCGGCCCTAGTGAAGATTGACAACTGTGTTGTCAGTGGTTCCATACACCTTTTTGTGGGAAGACTTGCAGTTCATGAAAAAGAAAAGAAAGGAAGAGAACATCACTGTTACTGAAGATGGTGAAGGGTGTAGAGGGGATGCATATGAGGAGTGACCGAGGTCACGTGGTTTGTTCAACCTGGAGAAAAGGAGACTGAGGGAAGACCTCATTGCAGTCTACAACTTCCTCATAAGGGGAATCATACAATCACAGAATCATAGAATCAACTGGGTTGGAAGGGACCTCCGAGATCATCAAGTCCAACCCTTGATCCACTACTGCTGTGGTTACTAGACCATGACACTAAGTGCCACATCCAGTCTCATCTTAAAAACCTCCAGGGATGGAGAATCCACCACTTCCCTGGGCAGCCCATTCCAGTGCCTGATTACCCTCTCTGTAAAAAATTTCTTCCTAATATCTAATATCTAACCTAAATCTCCCCTGGCACAGCTTAAGACCATGCCCTCTTGTCATATTGATAGATGCCTGGGAGAAGAGACCAACCCCCATCTGGCTACAACCTCCTGTCAGGGAGTTGTACAGAGTGATGAGGTCTCCCTTGAGCCTCCTCTTCTCCAGGCTAAACAACCCCAGCTCCCTCAGCCACTCCTCATAGGACTTGTGCTCCAGTCCCTTCACCAGCCTTGTTGGTCTTCTCTGGACCTGCTCCAGCACCTCAATATCCTTCCTGAACTGAGGGGCCCAAAACTGGACACAGTACTCAAGATGTGGCCTCACCAGGGCTGAGTACAGGGGAAGAATCACTTCCCTGGACCTGTTGGCCACACTGTTCCTGATACAGGCCAGGATGCCATTGACCTTCTTGGTCACTTGGGCACACTGCTGGCTCATGTTCAGCTTCCTGTCAATCCAAATTCCCAGGTTCCTCTCTGCCTGGCTGGTCTCCAGACACCCTGTTCCCAGCCTGTAGCGCTGCATGGGGTTGTTGTGGCCAAAGTGCAGGACCCGGCACTTGGCCTTGTTGAACCTCATCCTGTTGGAATCAGCCCAACTCTCCAGCCTGAACAGGTCCCTATGCAGAGCTCTCCTGCCTTCCAGCAGATCGACACTCCCCCCAAGATTAGTGTCATCTTCAAACTTGCTGAAGGTGGACTCAATCCCCTCATCTAAATCATTAATAAAGATATTAAACAAGACTTGGCCCAACACTGATCCCTGGGGGATACCACTAGTGACTGGCTGACAACTGGATGCAGCACCATTCACCACCACTCTCTGGGCCCTGCCCTCCAGCCAGTTCCTAACCCAGCAGAGAGTGCCCCTGTCCAAGCTGTGGGCTGCCAGCTTTTTCAGAAGTATGCTATGGGAGACAGTGTCAAAAGGTTTTGCTGAAGTCCAGATAGACCACATCCACAGCCTTCCCCTCATCCACCAGGCAGGTCACCTGATTATAAAAGGAGATCAGGTTGGTCAGACAGGACCTGCCCTTCCTAAACCCGTGCTGGCTGGGTCTGACCCTTTGTCCATCCTGTAGGTGCTGTGTGATTGCACTTAGGATGATCTGCTCCATAACTTTGCCAGGCACTGATGTCAGGCTGACAGGCCTGTATTTTCCTGCGTCCTCCTTCCGGCCCTTTTTGTGGATTGGCATGACATTCGCCAACTTCCAGTCATCTGGGACCTCCCCAGTGAGCCAGGACTGTTGGTAAATGATGGAGAGCAGCTTGGCGAGCTCTTCCGCCAGCTCCCTTATCACCCTAGGATGGATCCCATCTGGTCCCATAGACTTGTGGGGATCCAAGCGGCTCAGCAGGTCACTAACTGTTTCCTCCTGGGGGCTATTCAGGTTCTTATGTCTGTCTACTAGCTCCAGAAGCCAGCTGTCCTGAGGTCAACCTGTCTTACTGTTGAAAACTGAGGCAAAGAAGGTGTTAAACACCTCAGCCTTTTCCTCATCTTTGATAACTATATTCCCACCCATGTGCAACAAAGAATGGAGGTTTTCCTTGCCCCTCCTTTTGCTATTGATATATCTGTAGAAGGACTTTTCGTTATCCTGCACAGAAGTGGTGAGATAAGGTTCAAGTTGTGTCTTCATCTCCCTAATTTTCTTTCTACATGACCTAACTCTATTCCTAAACTCTTCCTGAGTAGCCAGCCCTTTTTTCCATAATCGGTAAACTCTCTTTTATCCTAATTTCCTTCAAAACCTCCCTGTTCAGCCAGACCATTCGCCTTCCCCACCAGCTTGCCTTTTTGCAGACTGGGACAGCCTGCTCCTGTGCTCTCAAGACTTCCTTCTGGAAGCATGTCCATCCCTCCTGGACTCGTTTGTTTTCAAGGGCTGTTTCCCAAGGTACCCTCTGAACCAGTCTTCTGAATAGGCCAAAATCTGCCCTCTGGAAGTCCAGCGTAGAGGTTTTATTGATGGCCCTCCTTACATCCCTGAGTATTGAAAACTCTATTATTTCATGGTCACTGTGTCCCAGATGGCCTCTGACCACCACATCTCCCACCAGCCCCTCTCTGTTTGTGAAAAGAAGGTCTAGTGGGGCCCCATCCCTGATAAGCTCATTGGCCAGCTGGAGCAGGAAATTATCCTCTATACACTCTAGGAATCTAGAGGAAACGGAGGGGCAGGCACTGATTTCTCTCTCTGACGACCAGTGATAGGACCCAAGGAAATGGCACAAAGGTGTATCAGGGGAGGTTTAGGTTGGATGTCAGAAAGGGGTTCTTCATCCAGAGAAGAACCAGTGGTTGAGCACCAGAACAGTCACCCCAGGGAAGTGGCCTAGCACCAAGCCTGACAGAGTTCAAGAAGCATTTGGACAAAGCTCTCAGACACATGGTGAGATTCTTAGGGTTTTCCTATAGACAGGAGCTGGACTTGATGATCCTTATAGGTCCTTTCCAACTGAGGTGTTCTGTGATTCAATGATTCACTGTAACTGCAACATCACTGTAGCACCATCTGAACTAACCTAGACAATCATGCATACTTCTCACAGAGCTTAGTTTTCATTGGAGCCATGGCTCCTAATTAACAGCTATCAGCTGGTGTGATTACCAGACATTTTGAGTTAAAACTGTAATAGGTTGATTTTCAGATCCTATGTTATCAGACACTTCCTGTGTTGAAAGAGGAGTTTAGACAGGCTTTAAGAATCAAAGAATTGTGTAGCACTAGGTACAGTTCCTTATATCCCAAGAAGATAAAGAGAAGCACTCATGCTTCATGAGATAGAATGACACTGTCAGATTGAATAGGAGTTTTGACTCCCATGAGAGTCAAACACAATGAATCACCTGATGAAGTGCTGGAGAATTTGGCTCAAATAGTTTCTTTGAAGAAAGTATAAATAAAGCTTTATGCAGTGTATATTCTCTGAACGGTTAAGAGGTTCTCTTCCCTTCAGATTTACCACGCTATCAGGAGCACAAAGGGGTGCCCTTTTTCAGAGGGAGAATAGAGAAATTTTATTTTCAGGAGTGGACACTAAGCACAAGCAGCACTTGAGAATGAGGCTGAAGGCTCTAAACTATAACAGTGCTCCCATAGAACATAACTTTATATATAGATCCCTTAGATCTACATGAATATGTAATCAGGTACCATCAGATTTCTGTTTTATTTTGATTGAAAAGGAACCTTCCTGCAAACATATGAAGAAATATATAGATATACACAAAGAACTGCTTCTCTGCTTAAGTCCTGCATTTGAAATTTCTCTTTACCTGTGGATGAAATAAGCACAAGACTTGTCATGCAACATGGGCTATGAACTCAATGCTCAAAACCTAGATGAACAGTGCAAGAACAAGGTGAAATATTTGTTGAAGCCTTTTGTCAGCCAAACCCAGGTAATACGCATTACAGATTTACACCACAAGGGAATAACCATCGTGTATTTGAGATCATCAAAGAAGAAGAAAAAAAATGTAGTAAGAATATTTCTGCATTAAAGTTATTTCATTGCTATGTAATTTTCTAACTAAATTGACATCCAGAACCTTCCAAGACAACCACGTCTCTAAAATGGCTTTTCTTCTGAAATCTTCATTTGCATCTAGCATTTATCTAACCTGTGATGCTGAAAGAAAAAAGAGAACACAGCTGTCATTTGAGAGTTCACACCCCTCATTATGAACTCCACTGACAGCTGTGGCTAGCTTGAACGCTCCGTCACTAATCCAAGGGAAAACAAAGTTTGGCCAGCCTTCTGTTCAGCATGGTTTATTCTCTCTACTTTTTCCATGCTGGCTTAAAATTCCTGACTGATGTTAAATAATCTGGAGGAGCCTAGGTTACTCCCTCAAAAATCTATATGGGAGGAAAGGGACAAGGAGACAATGGTAAACCAGCCACAAATACTGTTGTCTGTGGCTATAGGTCCACAGAGCAGATGGCTTATGCAGTGAATGCCTTTGTGTTTCCTCATGTGGATGATTTGGTAGCAAATGACTAAACCCTGAGTGTAGATACATGACTCCAGAGACATTTGCTCAGTTTATGGGGTGAGGGAAAAAAGCAGAATTTATATTTCAGAACATATTAGATATTTCTGAAATACTTGATGGTACATATACTGTGTGTTTAGTGTATGCATTATGCCTAAAAGTATTCATGCATGTATATTTACTTTTATAATTTATAGACCGGTTACAACACCAAGCTCTCTTCCAGATGTCAAGAATAAAACTATATTTCACAGATATTTTTACAATTGGTAGTAAATCTGATAGATGGTGTGAGTACTGTGAAAAGTATCTGACCTTGAGCAAGAAGAAAATCCCACTGGAAGACTTTTATCTCAGAAATAAACAAAGTGTGCCTGCAAATGGTTGCTTATTTGCAGCTGAAGACAGTCTGGATCTACACTATGTTCCCTTTTAAAATGAAAGAAGATGCATGCTTAACCCAAAAATACTTTCTTTCATAGTGAATCGACCAAGGTGTAGGGCTGGCAATTTTTGGAAAACGCCTCACCGCAGTTCTCCAAGAATGTACACATCAGCATTAAACAGCCACATCCAACTAAAAGACCAACATCAGGAAGAACACCAGTACTGTATTCTGTAGTATACACCATATGTTTTCATTACCCAAAAATGTTCCACATGGCTCTCTTTCACATGTGCCAATGACGCTTTAAGGAGCCAGAAGACTCTGCCGGTAAAAAAGAAACCAGTTAGCAGTATCAGAGATAATTAGAAGTTAAAGGTAGGAGAAACCACCACAATCATCTATGGTATTCAGCCCACAAAAAAGAAGGAATTCTTCCAAGTCTATACTATGATGTCAATGCATAATTGTAAAAATTAAAGAGACACAGACAGAATGAAAATGGTTTTGCAAACTTTTCTTGTCTTGAAACTCATGGTTGGGGGATTTTCTGAGCAGAAGGCAGTAGATACACCAGTACAGGTAATGGACTTCATAGTTCTTCATTTCAAGATTTTCAGTCACTCATTTACGAAGAGATCATTTCTTGTGGTCTTTTAAATTTCTACTTGTTTTCTTCACTTCTTGTGATACAAATCATGTTCATTAATTGTTCTATATTACCTTTCACCATGCCATTTGTGATATGGAGTACCCTCCTCTTCTGCAACCTCTCTTTTTCTACTCTGGCCCATCTTCCTTACATGAAATTGTTTCATACCTATGGTCACCATCATCACTTTATATGTAACTTTTCCTGTCCTTTTTTAGCCTTTTCGGGGCAGGACTGCACACACTGTAGGTGAAATAATTAGAGATTTACACAGTGGCATAAAGATAAGGTTTTCTGAAAGTCGTGAAAAAGGGCAAAACACTGATTTACCCACTGTGGAGCAAAAAAGAACTATTTTCACAGATAGAAACAGTCATGATAATCTGTCCTTTCAAAATATCAGTAAGTAGAAAACCTTATTACAGAAAAGAATATGAATCTGTTAAAAAAACCCCAGCCATCAAAAGCAATATACAATCCTACAATGAAAGCATAGAAAAAGCTGTATTCATAAAATCACACAACTTCCCATTCATTTTTCAAAATTTCCATAGGAGCAACACAGAATCTGAGTCCAAACATTTACATTCATCTTCCATCAAATTCAATAACTTATGTTAGCAGCAAATTCATGAGAGTTACAAGCGTTCCACCTTTGGAAAATATTTGGTCAATTCTAAAATTTAATCCTGGAAACATTAAAGCTAGCAAATGAGTCACTTTAAAGGAGGATTTTAAGCATCTAATGGCAACCATGAGGGCCTAAGTACTAATGTCAATTCGTTGTTTCTATATCCCACTGTTTGGCAGCAGCAGGTCAACCTTGAAATGCTATAATGCTCACACAATCTTTCCAAGATATAAAAACACAGATCAGCAAGGGGATGTATTCTTCCTAGAAATAAAAAATTACATTTTTCATATAACAACTAGGTACAAAAAGCATGGTGCAAGCAAACTGAATCTAAAGATACCTCCATGTCTTCTCAGTGACTCTACAATCTACTACAGCTTTACTGTTGTGCTTATTGTGATGTCACAGGAGTCTCTGGATGTGTGATCTTACAAGTATGCACTATTCATGGCTATCAGTGCCATTCTCTCCCTTTCTCTTTATCTCCAATGTTAATTTTTAAGAATAAAATGTTTTTATTTATGACAAAAAGGTTAGTTATAAAAGTTGGATACTAAATTGTTCAGTAGAATCTTTATCCTTTGATTATATCGTTGGCCAAACAAAAGCATTTTCATTCATTCTGTTCCAAATTAATTCCCCATTGCAGCTGACCTTTTTTTATGCTTTGTATCCCTGGGAAAACAAAAAATGCAGTGAAACTGGTTAATAATTTCATAATATGTATTTCAAGCTTTTGGCCTAGCATACACAAAAACTAAAACAAAAGTCATGCAAATATATAAAGGCTTGATGTATTCTCTTTCTGGAAAACAGAATTAATTTTTTTTTACTGTAATTTTAAATTAATTTGATCATTTTTGCAATAGAGAAGATGTGCATTGTATTCTGGAACTTTGCATTTAGCTTGTTAATTTAGCTTTAAATGTAGTGGCATAATAATTTTATGCCTGAATATTTGTTTTTTAGAATGATGCCTTAATTGCCCTATTTCTTTATTTATTCTCTTTTTTTTTTGAAGTTATATCATCTGCCATCTGTTTCTCTCTATAAAAATTTAGTGTTATATATTGTCAAGCAAACAAAAAAAACCCAAAAAATGGCATAGATACCTTCTTATTGTGTTCTTTTTAAGCTACACACTGCTTAGTTGTTATAATTAGTGCAACTGAAAATATTTTCTGCATATTATCCAAAGTTCCAAATATAAACACACACTGAAAAGCAGTCCTCATGCAGAGCACATTTTAATGCTTTACATCTTTGTTTCCATACTTAAGGAGCTGGATCAAAATCTGGAGCTCTAAACATATCTTTAAACTTTCATTCATTTCAAAAAGTCCCCTGAATTTGAGGTACAGGTTGGGTTTTAACATCCATTTTTAATTTCAAATCAGTTCTGAAATTTCAAAATTCAGAGAGACAAAGAAAGACAGAAAAAGGAAACGAGTGCAAAAGGGAGCCTGGCTTGGCAGGAATTTCATATTCTGTTGCTACAAGAGTTTGTTTTGCAGGAAAGCAGTCAGTAAGATTAACCACATTATAAACTTTCCTGAACATACAGTATATTGTAGTAAATTTTAGTATTATTCATAATCCCAGTATGGTCTTTTGTAGTGCATAATAGTTTTGGGTTGATTTTTTTCCCTTCCAAATGCTCTATTCCTCGATACCCAATACCTATCCAAGCACCCTGATACGTAATATGCAACAGACTAAAAGGGCAAGTTTCCCTGCATGGTTCCAAATGAAGTTAAAAGGATCAAAAACTCATCTTTAACTTCATACTTCATTCTCTTGAACTTCTGCCCTGCACAACCACAACAGTGGCTGGGGGGAGGACACCAAGTTTCCATGCATCATTTCTTCTATTCTCTGTTCCTGTCGTCCCTCAGTTCCTTGCAAACAGATGCATCTTTTCCCCATCCCCAGCCTCTTTAGTCTTTAGCATCTGAGTATATCCACTGTGTCCTTTAGGGTAGCCTCCACATTTGTTGCTCATAAAAGGAGTAGGCAGATACAGGTGGACAGAGAAACATCATGCCTTGCTGGGGCAGTAAAGTCTTTCCCATATTGGCCTCTAAAAAGATGTGGTGACATGAGGATTAGAGGTGGAAGAAGTATTTGCATTTGTGTGGCTTTATGTACATTATCTAATGGGAAAACAAGTGCTATGTTGAGCACTGGATATATAGAATGTCGCTGTTGCCTGTATGTGTTCTTTCTTGTCTATATTATATTGCTGTTTTCCAAAGGCTTTGTAAATTATGTTCACAGTGCTTTTCCAGACAAAGATCATAAAAGAGTAAATTTTTTTCTTTTTTTTACTTTTTTTTCCCTTGTTTTTTTTTTCTTATTATTTTATCCAAAGCAGAGAAAACTTAATGCTCCTTTCGCTCAGAGGAAATTATAGAACAGTAAATGAGGCTATTGCAGTGAGATGACTTCAGATGGTTTCCTCACAGCTCCACTTAGGAGCACTGGAAACATTCCTACACAGTTTTCTCTGACCTGCATGTTGTGAGCAATTTTGAGAACATGATATTGTCCCCAAGTACTATAAAACTAGGAAATGAGTGAGGGGAATCCTGACTGCCTTTGCCATGTGTGACTTAGTTCCTTTGTCTTAGTATGACACACCTCACCCTCCTTCTTTAGGAGTTAGGTTGGATTTTTCTATCTCCCCTTGTTTCCACCAGAGCCCTGGTACAGCAAGTGGTATTGCACTTTGGTGCAAAACTACTCAGTCGTTAGAAGGGATGTATGCCAGTGAAGACATTCTAGCTTTTACATTTTTTATCACACTAGGGCTATTTTTTCTTTCTTTTGCACTCTTATTATTAACCTTTTTATAGAAAATTGGCTTACCAAGAATTTATGAATTAGCAAGTCTATTATAATGATGAATGGTAATTACCATTTAAATCCTGAGTCATTCATCAGCTTGTTCACCATATGTCAGGTGATACAAGAGTGTATGAATACTCGTCTGGTGAGTATTTCTCAAATGATTGTTGTATTTGCCTGAACTTTGGACCTATATGCCAAAGACTAGGTAAACGAAAATTAAAATGGTAGAAAAAGAAAAAAATTGCATTTAATGTAAGAAGAGGAGGAATGACAGCACAGTAGGAGGCAATACTGGTAGTGAGACCTATTAGCATTAGACAATTATAAGCATTTAAAAAAATTAGGAAGAATAAATATGGATTTGAAGTTTTATAAGGATACACAGAAAAACTTGTTATTGCAAATGAAATCCTTATATAAGATTTCTGGATAAGGAATCACAAAGAAAAAAATCACATTTGGGAAAGAGATTACCAATCAGCCTAGTCTAGCCTGGAGCTGCTTGGGAATTTCTGCTCTCATCAGATGTTTCTTTAGGAGTGTGAAGGCAGGTAGTGGATTCTGCCAGGATCCCAGAGAATGAGTATCTATACGGCCCAACCAGAATTTCATGTGACTCTACCCATCTCCTTCCTTGATGGTCTTTAATGACAGAGGAAAAAAACTGAAAGGGAACAACAGCTGAGCTGTCACTCAGCCCCCAAATCCAACCTGAGGTCTGCTAACAGAATAGTGTGGAGACAATTCCACTTCCTCTGTCAGTGCCAGACATCCCAGGGGTTCAAATATAAGATTTCTGTCTCCAGACTTCTCACTGCACCTTCTCACAAAGGACAAAACAATATAAAGGTGTCCTCTGGGTTCTCCACAGAAAAGCATCTTTTTAATTATTAGTGAAATTATTGTAACAGGAATGGATGCACATTGTATGCCAAATGACAAAGACTCTTAGGACAAAGTTAACATTAATGATTATAACTTCAACTATTTCTCTTCATTTTGATGTACTATATCTCTCTCAGGTTTAACTCATAAACTGAAGCCAACTTTCTGAAAGATCATTTAATTCTCAGACTAGGAAGAAAACACTAAGTATTAAGTCTGGTAGACAGCAAAGGCTAGATCCAGAAGCTTAATGGTGCTGAGCTGAACAGAACATAGCTCATCTGCTATCCCAACAAAATACAGTCTCTTTCTCTGTGCAGGTTGGGAATGTTCTCTTGCTATAAGCAAGGGAACACAGGCAAATATAAAGTAACAGTTTAGACTCAGTCATGTTGCAAAGCTAACTGAGGGGATCTTGTTCAGCTTATCTAGTTGGGGAAAAAAATATCTAAGAATATTATTTTAATGAAAGGTCTGTTTTTCTATCAACACCCTGTTTTCTTCATTGTGCTAAACTTCCAGTTCTGCTTTTTATTATTATTGCCTCCACTTCTGAAAAAAATTAAGTTCTGTATTGCTGTTCCAAAACTATTTATGTAAGAAAAACGTTGTTGAAGTTTGGAAAAAAAAAAAGAGCCACAGAATTTCCTGTTGGATCTGCTTAACTTTGGATCAAACCAAACCTATGACTAATGGATGAAAAGAAAATCCTTCCTTCAGCTCCCTACACAAATTGAGAAAGGTGAACCCAGAGACCGAATTTACTGCCAGCCTATATCTTACAGAGAGTGGCTTTGTGTACTCCGAATTTAAGTGGAATCAGGTGCTGCACATTAAAATTAGAGATGTTTTCTTTATTTGTCAATGGACTCAGGTATTATAAATTTTTAAAAACAGTAAGTGTAAATGATAAGATGCTCTTGTTTCAGATGACCTTGGAAATTGATAGAAGGGCACCAAATAGAAGTCTAGGGAAGAGGGCTAGGGACAAAATTAGTCTGCAAGCTAAGAAGAAAGGTAAAGGAGGGAACATGGTAGAAAGTTTTTTTTCAGGGAAGTTCTGAATAAATATAATCACCAGAAAGTAAAACCACATATCTCTAGAAAGAGGGTTAGGATTTGTGACCATCGGTTTCAGCTGTAGATTTGCAGAGCAAGCCATTATTCAGATGTAGATATCAGAATCATCCTCTATCCTCTTGTATTCTGTAGAATTTAAGCAGACTATAAAACAGTGTGGGCTTTTAGGCATTTCATAAGCTATAAACAGTGGGTTTGGATGCCTGCAAAACCATGCACCATTCAGCCTTACGCAATGAACTACAAACCTGGTAAAGACAACATTTCTGTTTCTGATTGAGGAAAAACACAGTGTAGTAATCAGGTGAATGTTCTATCAAGGAAAATGCTAAAAAAAAAGTCCTGTGTGATGGCAGATATTTCATCCCTGGATCAGCAAAAAGAGCAGAGATTCCCATTGACACCTCCCACTAGAGGCCCCAGTATTCCTAAGGCTGCCTCTGTATGTCAGCATGTGAAGCTGATCTTTCCCAGCTGACGCTAAGCTGAAACTCCTTGGAAGCAGCTGGGGTGGAGATGTGCCAGACAACCTTAAAAACTAAATCAGTTACAAGTGAACCAGGGCAACCCCCAAGGCCCAGAAGTAGGGCGGGTGTTTTGCTACATGCATTACTAATTAACTGTGAAAAGTTTTGAACAGTCCCAAAATTTTTGTGAGTACAAACTACTTTTTATAAGAAAGGCCATAAAAAGGAGGTAGAAAACACAGTTCCAGTAACTGAAATTAAGCATACCAGAGTTTGGGGGGGGGAGGGGGAAATCCAGCCCACAAGCAAATCCATTCTAGTTTTTATTTTATTTTTAACTTGATGTGATTCTTCATGTCAGACAAAATGTTCCTTATCATAACTCATCTGACATAAGCCAGAGTGATGCAAAATTTTTATAACGCTTATTTCTTTTTATGCCTGTTCCCAAACAACTTTTTCCAGACAAAATTTACTTCAGCCCACAGAAAGCCTTTGGACTCCTAACTAGCCCAAACTTTACCTGCAATTAGGTGTCTTGAACCACTTGGAAAAACAGGTACTCTTTACTCAACTTTGGGGTTCATATTGCAGTAGGCAGTGAGTATTCCAGGCCCTGCATATTTGAACTTCAGGAACCTCAAAGGAGAGTAGGAATTGTGATAGAACTGCTTGATTTTGGCTAACCAAAGTAAAATAATAATAATAATAGTTTTCATATTTTTTAAGCCATTTGAGAGACTGCAGGAGCCTTAAACAAGTTTTATCAATAACAAACAAATGAATTGTAAATTTTTGCAACACTGAAAATCTGTGAAAGTCAGAAGCTGCATACATCCATTGTGGTCAGAATGGATTTTGCTGGCCTTTCCAGATAACATTTTTCAAGTGAAAATACAGTTTATTTGCATCATTTTATGTAACTGTACTAATCTAAAATTATATAGAATATGTCATAGAGGAGTAGGGTTTCTGTGGTTGCCTGTCTCTACCAGAAGGAGCTATCTTTTGTTACGTGAGCACACAGTCCATTGATCAAGGCTAGGCAAAATTTCAATCGCATGATGTTTCTGCCGATATCCAGCTTAGCTACACATGACACATGGATGATCGCAGCTCATGTTTACACCTAAGATGATATAGAAAAAGAGGTATTTGAACAACTGAACCACTAAATTGGTACTAGGCGATTCTACCAGCCACTAACATTTCTGTTCTTTGACCTGTCTAGCTAGTAAAGTTATGAAAAACAGGGGCAACTAGGTGCCTTTTGTAGTTGATGGGAAAATAGTTTACTAAGTCTGGGCTGCATTAATGGCTTGTACTCTTCCATACTTTTGGAGTTGTGCTGTGCAAGGCCCTGAGCTGTTCAGAGACAGACGCTTTAAGTCACATTCATTTCCTCACCAGAGTCCTCCTGGGAGTCTGTTCATCTACTGTACTTATGCTTCCTTGAAGCCTTGAGAGGCATGGTGAACCAACGGCAATCCCAGACCTGACGGCTTCAGCCATGTCCTCGTATCCCTACTCATGCTGCACGTACCAGCAAACAACACAGGGCAGGTGTCAGAGTCCAAAGAAAAAAATAGTGGATTGCAAAACAGACTTAAGGTACACTGCCTTGCCTAACACCATGTTGTTGAAAAATACCTGATTTTCTTCAACAACCTCTGTGTGTTCCTGAACATCGACGTATATATATGCCTGTATATTGTCTGTGTGCAGTATGCATTTACTTCATACTTTTAAAAATAAAATTAAAAATATAAAGAAAAGTGACCATAAAGAAAAGCAGGAGCTCAGTGAAAGCCTGCTACATATGCTGAGCTTAGCTTTCATAAGTAAGATGAAAAGGGTTGGAGGTAAAATAAGAAATGCTATTAGATTAGATTAAGATTCAGTCTGGGGGGGGCTATATGCAAAGTCAAGCCCAAAGGAGATTTTTCTTTGTCAGAATTCTTCCTGGTAAGTGCAGCAGAAGAATCAGATTCAACTGGCTTTTAAAAACATTTATCCTTTTTTTTTTTTTTTGCCAGAGGACATCAGGGTGTTTTCTAATCAAATTGGAAATGTGAACCAGGATTTTAGCTTAGGAAATCTTCTTTTTCTGTTAACAGAAGTAGACAAATACTATGTTTTAAGGATACATTCAGCTACCTAATAGATAGGGCATAAACTGGTGTATATGACCCATAAGTGCAAGATTTGTGGGAGAAATAAAAAATTATAAGGAGAAAGAAGTTGACTTCCTGAATTTAGACCAAAAAAATTCTCACACTTGCAACACTATTTTAAAGGAAACAGATTTAATAATAATCTCACATTTGATCCCTTGGAAAATGTGATTTTAACAAAAATACATCACTTGAAAATCAGTGGAATTATTACTCCATTTTCAGAACGAAACCCTGGCAGCACCTCATTTTATTTTAAATTAAAGAATTGTTAAAGAAAAAAAAAGAAATAAATATTCAAATCTGTGGTTTGCTGGAATTATTACAGTGAATATAAACAGAAGCAGATGGATTTCCAAGGGATATGAGGAGAAAACGCATCCTAAAAATTAATATTGCCTACAATGCCTTGACTTACTGTAATACCTATCAAACCATCTTTAACAGTAGGATTTAAATTGCAAAATTGACATGGCCAGTTTCTAGACCTTGACTTTGCCTGGTAAGGAGATCCCTGATGTGGAGGGGACTATTACTAAGATTCTGAAGTTATCCTCTGCACTGAATGAAAAAAATATTCATGCCTTTAGGGGTTGTGGGTCCTTGCTGTGATTTACATAACTTACTGTGAGCAGCCATGGCAGACACCAATTATAGAGAACTTTGTAACTGCTCTACCTGTAGCTCCCAGTGGAAGCCATGTTTCTGTTGTATTAAATCTGTACAGAAATGACAATGGGGGAAAGGAGAAAAAAAAAAAAGATGCAATGAATGTTATAAGTAAACCTTTGGGAACAACAATATATGTACTGTGGTGCAACAGAAAATGAAATTTTGCTCAGCACTTCAGAGAGCATCCAAACCAAATAAAAAAAAACATACCAAGAAGTCCAAAACAGACAGCAGCTGTAATGTCATTTTGCCTTTCACAGACACTGAAGTTCTGTCAGGCAATAATCTTGAAAGTTGAAATTATTTCTGTTATGTGTTTGGTTTGGAAAGGAAACATGGCCAGGTGAAAAGAATGATACCTTTTCCAAAGTGTATATATATATACAGTGCAGGGAAGGAATTCTGAATGTCAACCCAAATTAAAAAAACATGCTGAAAACTGTCTCAAAAACTTATGGAGTTAATGGAATTAGTATTCACTATGGAAGTCTCTGTAAAGTAGTCCACCGTACCAACTAAACAACGCCTGCACAGCTTGAACATAAGCTGGTGGGCAGCTGGGACCCTGCTGCCACCTACACAGGAGAGCAGAGAAAGCTGGAGGCACATTTCCAACTCTCTGTATACATGGCCTGACACAGAAGTGTGAGCTACCAGTGCTATGGCACAGCTACACACTCATATGGACTTCCTCTGGGCTTCAGAGGGAAAGGAGAAATGACCCTTCGTGCAGATAAGAGTGCAAATATTCTGTGCACCATGCTGTGCTTGGAGTCCTGTAGCAAAGTCATCTGCACCAGCTGGGTCATCCACTCCATGAAACTTCATCAGTGCTGGGTGGACTGAGCATACCAGGGTGCCTGGAGCTGCCCCTGAGACACATCTAGGACCTTTGTCTTATAAAAGCCCTGTAGGTCTCTTGCAATGTTTCTACTGGGGCTTTAAAGGCTGACAGGAAGCACTTCGCTACTATATTCTCTGTGCTTCCTGGAGTGTTAGAAAACAACAACAAAAATCCTCCAATTTTTGACTTTTGTGTCAAAACCAGAATGTCCTTTTAAAAACAAACAAACAAACAAACAAAATCCACCACCCAACCAAGCAAACTATAGCACCGACACCACTCCTCCCAAAAAAACCCACCAAAACCAAAACCCAAAAAACAAAACCCCAAAGCCTGCATTTTAAAGAGAAAAATAGAAGAAAGTAAGATAGGTTTTCTGTCCTAGCTATTACTAATGCTGGTGAAAGGATGGAAGACTGAGTAGAAGGGGAAGGATGTGAGAATCATTTTGATATCCCATGTCTGTGTGTGTAATGCCATGGCTGGGTCCACTTCTATATATTCATATTGTCCAAAGCCTTGATTTTCTTCTTTTCTCTGTTGTTGGTTTTATGCAGAGGCCTGTTGACCTCTGGAACCTAGCTAAATCACTTTAACATTTGGAAAATTTGGAGTAATCTTCAATGTATTTAATCTTTACAATGTCAAAAAAAGCACTTGGAAAGTGAATCATTGACAGAATTGGAAACCAGAACTTGATACCTCATGCTCAGTTCTTTTGTTTTTCCTTAGAACTTGCCCTCTTGGTTAACAAGCTTCTATCAAAAAAATCAGCTACAGTGGTTGTAACAGAATTAAAAGTAGATCCCAAGTTGTCTCCTCTCTTGCATGACTCAATCCAGTCTGCAGCACATAACCTGAAGGAGAAGTTTTGCAAATTGTCACATTTGCTAAAGTCAAAAGGTCTCAAACATTCCTTTTTGTGTCTCAAGAGCTAGAACTGACAATCTGCTATTTCTGCATGCTATAGGCAAAGGGGCAAATGATGGATGAAATCCAGGAAGTGCTGAATTAACTTTGCCAAGATACGTTTAAATTAGACTAAAGTATTTGTTATCTTCATCTGGAAAACTGTTGATGTTCACTTCTGAGCATTAGCAGCAAAACCAGACCAAGGACTTTTTGTGAGGATTTTTTTTTTCCTGACCTGAACCACAGGAGCATGTCACTGTGAGTCCAGGAGCATAATCCTCCAGGCAGCCAGAGTAAGGCTTGTGCTCTCTGGTCCATCCTGGAGAGAGGTTTCTGTTCAACTGGACCTTCTCTCAGCACAAGGTAAGAAGGACTCAGCATTCATCTGTGCATGCCAGCTCTGTAATGCTGCTGATGAAAACAGGCCATTTTATGTATAATTTATGCCATGATGCCATCATTATATATAGCAGAGAAGTCAGTAATTTTCAGCATTGTATAATTTACTAAAAACTCTACAAGTCTAAATGTAACTGAAAATGGGAAAGCAAGTAAGGTGCTGATAAACAGTAGGATTCTGCAGTACCTCAGCAGAGTACAAAAATCTCTTCAACTGCAATTCAGAGGCTTAACCAGTTCACAGGACAGGTGAAAGAAAATGATTGTTCCCTTTGTGCTCCACTCACTCTCCCTTTGTGCATCACACTCCTGGAAGGCATCATCATAAAAAAAGTCAAGGTAAAACCCAGTAATTTTCCTCATGTTTCCAGGGAATCCAGGCTATACCAAATTTGCAGAGGAACTCACTTCCAAACACATTGTAGGCAATGGGGTTAGAATTGTTGTTTTTTAAGGACAATTGCTTGCAGATATTTTTTATCTATTAAATCCCTAATAAATACTAACAATATTGTAATCTTAACTAAAGCTATCCTCATTGTACTCAGTCTGCTGAAGATATTATCTTATAAACATCATTTCACATTTTAATGAAGGAAGGGGGACAGTGACTTTTGAACCTCTCAGAATATTTAATTGCTATTTTAAAAATTTAAACACCTTTTATGTTTCACACATTTCAGTTTTTCTGCCTGTCTAAAGCTGAAATAGGAAGCTGTTTCAAATATTGCCTCATGTTTATGAACAAGGCAAGGTGCTCTTTCAGCGCAGTAGATTCTACTACAGCAGAAAGAAAATAATTTTATTTTGCATATGTTATTAAGATTCAAGTCTTGATTTCTTCCCCTTCTAAACAGTGTCCCAAAGACCTGTGGTATCCTCTGTGTTAAGTGCTGGGTTCAAGAGATTAAGGGCAATGACTGGCATCTAGTTCACTTTTATTTCAATTTCAGTGCAACCTCACATCGCTATACATCTGTTTTGTTGATTCAGAAGAGCACTTGAGATGCTTTACAGTTGATTTTGACAAGTGGTACAATTTGATATGGGTAGATAATTCTTGCTGAGTTGATTTCAAAAGTACAGAAATTATAATTTTGAGTAGATATTACCTTTCTTTATGATCAGAATTTTCATGTAATATACTGTGCACTTAAGCTTCTTAATCACATTTTCCTTTTTTAAACATTACATTTTTTCTGTCTAATCTAGTTAAGTATTGCAAATTAAAATATTGTTCTAAATATATCTTATATTTTTTTCCAGACACTGTGGACAGCTCATGCAAAACTCGCTTGAAAAAGTGGTCCCTCCTAACCTTCTCACCAAAACTATTTGGTTTGGAATTTAATTAAGCGATGAAACAGGACAGACTGTGTGGCAAGCTTGATTAATGCATACCTCGTGTGCGTTTCACCTCATGCCTCTAGCACATCCAAGGTGTGGAGTAATCAGTTCAACTGCTTAGTCCAAAGTGTCTTAGTGTGATTATAAAATGGCTATATGTTAAAAAATAAAAAACTCAAATATGACAACATATTCTTACACTGCTGTCATGCACTGAGATGAAAATTGGACAAAATAAAAAAGTAAATAATTTCATCAAATTCTGGATTTCAACACAACAGACATATGGTTGAAATATTTTATGGGGTGATATGTGAGTGTTCCAACCTGATCCCTCTGCACCCCATTTCTTCAGGGCGCACCAAAACAGCAAACCCATCATCACTCCCAGTTTCTGACTCCTTCCATTTTTCCCTCTCCAGCCTAATTCTATACTCTCTTTCCCTTTTTTGTTTATTTATTGCCATTCTGCCTCAGGCATTTCTCCCTGACATCAGTATGTACCCAGCATGAGTCTATACTCTCTTGTATTGGTGGTCCCCAGGTGCTGTTCAGCACATGAATTGATGAGGGAAGGATCTGTCCTCTGCGAACACTGTAGTGGAGTTATCTCCAGATTTACACTGGACCAACTGACAGTTTAAGTAGTCTCAGTTGGAGGCTTTCAACAGAAATTCTGTCTTGGTACTTCAAAGAAATACAAAGTAGGATGGGCAAAGAAGTCTTCAACTTTCAGAAGGGACACCTGCATCAGGTTTGTTTCCATCTAAAGGATAATGGACTATTTTATGTTGAAAAATCGCATGCATTAGCAGAAAGTACTGTCAGAATGTAATCTGATAAGTAGCAGTGTTAATATCATGATTTCCTGATAGCTTATTCCACAGATATACGTGAGAAAGCACAAGCTTCTGCCTCACACCTGCATGTGCCTCCCACAAAGGTCTGATGCTCCAAATATCTACTTACTTATGCCTGTTTGGGCTGGGGCAGAGTTAATTTTCTTCACAGTAGCTAGTACGGGACTGTGTTTTGGATTGGTGCTGAAAATAGGGTTGACAACACAAGAATGTTTTAGCTATTGCTGAGCAGCTCTTACACAGCATCAAGAGCCTTTCTGCCTCTCACTCCACCCAATCGGCAAGGAGGCTGGGGGTGCACAGGGAGTTGTGAGGGGACAGAGTCAGGACAGCTGACCACACGGACTAAGGGATATCCCAGACCGGATGGCATCATACTCAGCCTATAAAGCTGGGGGAAGAAGAAGGAAGTGCGGGGGGACTTTCAGAATGATGGTATTTGGACTCCCCAGTCACCTTTAGCTGTGATGGGACCCTGCTTTCCTGGAGATGGATGAACACCTGCCTGCCCATGGGAAGTGCTCAATGAATTCCTTGTTTTGCTTTTGTTGCATGCATGGCTTTTGTATTATCTGTTGATCTGTCTTTATCTCAGCCTGTGAGTTTTCTCACTTTTACCTTACAATACTCATCCCACCATGGAGGAGTGGCTGCATGTAGCTAAAGTGTCAGATGGGCTTAAACCACAACAATGTGGGAGTTAGTAGCAAGATTCCCATGGAGCACAGCCTGGTTTGAGCACCTGCACTGACTGTCAAAGAGGCTGCACCGCTGGTGCAGGAGAGAAGGTTTTCCTGCCTCACAAAAGGAATTGATCAGTAGAGCCCAAGAGCCTCTGGTGATTGTCTGTGACTCTGTGAAATTTGGTGGATGGTATACCCTGGCATCCTTGTAGGTCTCAATCTCCTCTGTCCCTTTGAAAAGAGAATTTGTCTGAAAGTTTCTGAGTTTAAACCAGAGGAGTTTCTGGAGAAGGGTTTTCTTTTTGTTTGTTTGCTTTCTGTGCTTTTTTCTTTATTTTTGGTTTACTCTCAAGAGAAGAGAATATGGCACATGAATTTTTAAAATACCATTGGAAACGAGAATCTGGTCAGCTGTGGAGGACTGCTAAGGGTCCCCAAGGAACAGAACAGACTAGTAAAGGGGAAAGGAGTGTCTGGAGTAGTGATCGAGGGAGGACAAAGCAAGCAACAAAAACAATAAAGTAGGACTGAGGCTGTTATACAGAAGGGAGCAAAGGGAATTTAAAGAGCAGAGAGAGAGAGACATATGTCCAAAAAATAGAAGAAGATTAGAACAGGAGGCAGGAGGGGTGGGGATGGGAATATCAAAAAGCCCAGCTTCCCACCAAACACAAAAACCAAGGGTCTGAAATGGCACAGTCTGCTCACGGGGACTACTCCTTACTGATGCAAGCAGACACACAGAAGTCAGTTATTCATATAAGGGTTGCAGGAATGAGCCCTTCATAAAAGGATTTCAGATCCATGTTCATTGTGTTCTCACAGTCACTGCTAGGCTGGATTGCCACGTGGCCTGCCAGCTCTGCCATCCACTTACCTCTATTTACAACATTTCTAATGTTCTTTTGCTGCCACAAACTTAAGAGGAATCCAAAGAAAATTAAAAAAAAAATCTGCTAAGAGATGTGAGCCTTCCTCTATCTAGCACAGACTGTATTTGTTCAGATTCTGCAGTGCTGAAATCTGGATCAACATCTTTAAGCAAGGATTCAGCCATAGTTTTGTAAATAAATACATTTCCTTTTAAGTTTATGGTATTAGACGTAAATACTAGTGACATCTAGTTGAAGATTCAAATCTAATTTTTTTTTCACCTGTGTTAAATAAATATCCTACATTTTTATTCAGACAAATAGTTTTCTTTCTAGTCAGTAGTTGCATTGAGGTTCATAGGGTCGTACACATAAGTTAGGAATAGTTGAAGAAATAAGTGTTTATGCAGAATCCATCCTATAAATAATAGAGAAAAAGCAAGTAAGGTTATTCATGCAGGGCTGGTGATATATATACAGGGCTACTCACAAAGTTTCCTCTAGTGTTACATTTGTATTCATATATGTCAAAACTGCAATGTTATTTCTTTTTAAAATAAATTGGAAGCACAAGTCTGTAATGTATGATTATTTTATTAACTGATAAATCAGCTGGCTCTCAAGGGCATGAAAGAAACATATTTATTTAATTTACAAATAAACTCTATCCATTCCCCACTTCCATCCTTTGTTAGAACTCTGCACTAAGAAATTTCAATGTTTGATACTCAGGGTTGCTTAAATATACTTTCAAAAGGTAAAAGAAAAAAATATTTCTGTTTTTAAATTTCCAGACTTCACTGCAGACATAATCCCACACAATATGAACAAATGTAAACATTAAGAGCATGTTCACTGCACATGTGCTTTCATAGTCATGTAACTGGTATTTCCACAATAGCTTTCTAACTTTAGGCACACAAGTCCATACTTAATACCTCTGAATAGGCCAGCCTGACTTTCAGCGCTGCTGAATTGATGGCAGTCTCAGACCCATAAGTCCTCCACTGAGATCCAAATGGGTGGATGACTGCATCCGTGTGGAGATCTCTTCTGCATTTGAAAGTCTTTGATAAAGTGTAAAAATTTGAATAAAAGCACATCAAATACAGCGTGGGGTTTTTTTTTCTTATGAAAAATCATGGGCTTTTATATAAGATGCAAGAGTTGAAAGCTACTTAGTTGAGAGCATTCTCATATCTTTAAACACTTACAAAAGAGGGTTATTCCATAATTATCCATTATGGGGACAAAAACTTCATCAATTATGGAATGACTCTTTTTTTATCTTTTCTTAGTCAGAGAATCCCACTCTAACCTGCTATTTCACTGAGCAATTTACTATTAAAAATGGATGAAAATTACAGACTCTCCTTTATCTTCTCCTCCTATGTATATACATTAAATGGAGCATCTCAGTTTAACGAAGAAGAAATCTCTTTTCTGCTTCTACCTACATCACACATCTGTTGTCTCCCATGCTTAACCCAAACTGAGTGCTTCTGTAGCATGAGCAACAAGTCTGTATCTGTACACGTGGCATCAGTTGCTGTTGTCTCAACTCCAACTGAAAATCAGGTACCAGCTATGCTCTGTTACCTGCAACACATAAGGGTTCATCTTAAGCCCATAGAGCATTTATGCCATAATAAAGTGATGGTAAGGACAAGAGACGGTAGGACATTATACAGTCCAGGAAAAAAACCCTGCTGAAGAAGAAGAAATTAGAATCCTACAGAGCACAATCAGTGACAGTGTGAGGTTTTCTGGTAGGTGATGCATAAAAGCTTATAGCAGAGATATATAGGAAAGTAACTACTGAACGCTGCTTAGGAAAAGAGACATTTTGATTCTGATACTTATTCATGCAGGTAACTTTATTATTTTGTTCTTGCAAAAACAGGGGAAGTCATTAGTGTTTGATTCTGCAATCCTTGTTTCTTAAATATTCTCACAGATTTTAGCATGGCTCAGTTGTTTAAAACCTTATTTTACTGCACGTAGATTTAATGACGTGGGGTGGCATCTAGTCTGCTTAACTGGTTTTGTATGCTTCAAAAGGAAGTCCTAAGGCTTCAGACCTGATTCTTTATCCAGCTGATGTAGAGGAACAGACTTATTTAAAGGCTACGAATGACTCTACACAGCTAAGGCTTATAAGCTCAAATAAGCAGACAGCAACTACTTGGAGTTTCTTTCGAAGCAGTTACCTACACAGGAAACTTGTATACATGATTTAGGACAGTTTCTTTGCCACGTGCAAAAAACTTTGGTATGAGTTAAAGACCTGAAATAAACAATGTAGTTTCTACTGCAAGTTTCTTAACAGTGGGGCAAAACTTTTACCCTTTTACACTACGTGGATGTAGTATGTCACAACTGAAGTAAATAGAATGTTTGTACATTAAAAAGGAGGAACTATACAGCAGCTGTTGTTGCTGTTGTTATTGTTGGTTTTATTATTATTATTATTATTATTTGTGGTTTTATGTTTTTATATTTTAATATTTTTTTCATGCTGAGATGGCTCTGGTGCTGGAGATCCAGTGAGCAAGACA